>NW_026087812.1:0-29305 GCF_022539395.1 Myiozetetes cayanensis | reverse complement strand
TTCTGAGAATGTATGAATTATAGGGAAACTGTCACTGTTGTAGAGATAACAACCAAGCTTTAGTTGTGAAAACCATCATCATGGCTGGGCTTCGTGAACAAAGATTTGAGAAGGGCTCTACCTGAAGCCACTCAAAAGGAAGCAGTCTTCGAGAAACAAGAAGTTAAAACACAAAAATGTAAAGCACTACAGGAAAGCTTAGCATTAGGAAACCACGGAGGTAATAAATTGTCTGAGGGAACAGAACATGTTGATAAAAAGGATACTAAAACCATAAGATAACACAAAACAAGGAGATAGTAGCATCAGCAGATTTAGGATGGGCCAAAGTTACCAAGACCCTGCCAACATCACAAGGAAACTACCCAAATTAGGAAAGATTTGAGGAAAGTTCAAAAGTTTACACCGAGGAAGACCAACCAGACGACCACCTCCTCCGATGAAGGCTCCGGATCTCCCACCTCTAAACCTCCCCAAATTAAAGACTCCGCCCAGACTCCGCCTATATATGAATATTACAAGTAGATGTTGCAATGTAATTAATATACATGTATAATGATGTAATCCCTACTCAGAAATTGTATAAAAGAGCTGCACTAATTGTTAACAACGGAGCTCTTTGCCCAGGGAGACCTGGAGAGCTCCCCAACGCGTTGCTAATAAAATACCTCCTGCTTTGAGCATGAAACTTTGTCTCTAAAGCAGTCTCTCTGTGCTTCTTTGGGGCAAATTCGGCATCACTCTCTCACTCTCTTTTCTCCTCCAGCCTTTCCTGGCAGGAACCAGGACAGTTGTGTGCATACAGAAATGGGATTCAAACACAGAAACGAGAGATATAGCCCAGTTTTAAATTTCAGAGGCTATTTTTAATATCCTCTGAGCAGACAAAAGCCACTGCAGGTATAAGAAGTCTCTCTCTTCTAGTTCTTCTCTCTGGTTAAGCGGTAAGAATGAAAGCCTATAAGGTCTTTATAAAGTTTCTCGGCTCTGCCGTGGACCACCTGCACTGGCAGCAGGGTCTGGGCTGGAAAAGAAATTGCGGGTGACCCTCCCGGGTCAGCACCTTTCCCTGGTGCACTTTGAAATCCTCAATTCCACAGGAACTATGCCCTTTGCTCAGGGCCTTCCTGATGCTTTCAGTCCTGAGGTGAGCAGTGTTGCTCAGAGTTCCCTGTGATCGTGGTTGGTGCCCGTGCTCATCGGCTGAGGAGCTGATTATTTTGTGCCGCCTGGATCAGCCCGAGGTGCTGGGAATGTGAAGGGATGTGGCCGAGCACGTACAGCATTCCCTGGGACACTTCCAAGCACGTGCAGCATTCCCTGGGACACACCCATGGGGAAGAGCTCCAGAAATGCCTCCCAGACGGGCGGCAGGCGCTGGAGCACCAAGGTGGGGGGGGCAAAATTCCACAGGAAATGGGGCATTTGGGAATGGGGGACTTGTTGGGCCGAGTGGAACATGGGATACTGACACTGTCCTGCCGCGCATACGGATTCTGTCCGGGACCACGGGGATGAGCCGCATGAATAAAGAAAATTTCATGCAGAAACAAAATTAGAGAGCCAAAAGCGCAATTTGAAGTCAATTTGGCTACTTCTGTCAGGGGTAACAAAAAGCGCTTCTATAAATACATTAATAACAAAAGGAGGGGCAAGGAAAACCTCCATTCCTTGTTGGACTTGGGGGGGAACAGGGTTAACAGGGGTGAGGAGAAGGCTGAGGTACTTAACACCTACTTTGCCTCAGTATTCACCAGTAGGACAGGTGGCCCTCAGGACAACTGGCCTCTGGAACTGGTAGACAGGGACAGGAAACCAAATACCCCCTGTATTCCAGGAGGAAATAGTCAGTGACTTACTGAGCCACCTGGATCCACACAAGTCCATAGGACCAGATGGGATCCATCCTAGGGTGATGAGGGAGCTGGCAGAAGAGCTCGCCAAGCCGCTCTCCATCATTTACCAACAGTCCTGGCTCACTGGGGAGGGCCCAGGCGATTGGAAGTTGGCGAATGTCACGCCAATCTACAAAAAGGGCTGCAAGGAGGACCCAGGAAACTCCAGGCCTGTCAGCCTGACCTCAGTGCCTGGCAAGGTTATGGAGCAGATCATCCTGAGTGCAATCACACAGCACCTACAGGATGGACAAGGGATCAGAGCCAGCCAGCACGGGGTTAGGAAGGGTAAGTCCTATCTGACCAACTTGATCTCCTTTTATGATCAGGTGACCCACCTGGTGGATGAGTGGAAGGCTGTGGATGTGTCTATCTGGACTGCAGCAAAACCTTTCACACCGTCTCCCATAATATACTCCTGGCTCCCCAAAGCCTTTGAACCTCAGGGACTGAGAGCAGATTGCACAAACCTTCCTGTGGGTCAAAGAGAAACTCCAGGTATCTCAGAGCATTAGTGGGTGCAGCTGAGGGCCATTCCCAAAACAGGCTTCTCATGGACCCCCTTGGAGGAGATAATTGGAGGCCACGATGGCACAAACCTCTCAAAGACTTGGTATCAAAAGCAAAACCCAAAGTCCCCCAAAAAATGAACTCCTTGAAAGAATTAATGAGCCCCAGTGAGTGTCACTACTGACACAGGCTCTCAAGGGACTGGTTAAAGCAGATAATTGCAGAGGATTGCACAAACCTCTTGGAGATTCAGTGTGGAAAGGAAAATGAAAAGTACTTTGAAAAACCTGCAGGCCCTTGAAGCATTAACAAGCCCCACTGAGTCTCCTCATTGACAAAGGCTCTCATGGGACTAATTAAAGCAGATCTTTGGAGGCCATGATTGCACAAACCTCTAAAAGACTGTCAAAAATAAGTGCCTGAACAAACCCTGAGTATCTTGGAGCATTAATGAGCCCCACTGAGTGTTGTTACTGTAATAAACACCGCTATAATTCACCTCAGTAAAAGAAACAAATGAATTACTAGAGCCTCATAAAAGAATAAAACAAACGGATAGTAAAAGTTAATTACACCCCCATAAAGAGATAAGGCAGACCATTTGTAAGGTCATCAAGGTCATAAGCCATAAATCATCTCTGCTTTCCTAAAATGAATTATAGTAGGATTCTGATCTTCTAGGAGCCTTGTTGTGTGAGAATGTATGAATTATAGGGAAACTGTCACTGTTGTAGAGATAACAACCTAGCTTTAGTTGTGAAAACCATCATCATGGCTGGGCTTCAAGAACAAAGATTTGAGAAGGGCTCTACCCACGCTTGCTACAAGCACACTGATGGCTAAAAAGGCCAATGGGAGATAGAAAAGTCTGGTTGCTGAAGGCACAGCAGAAAGACTCCCTTGGTGAGATCGACAAGATGCGATTCTTTCTTTTCTCCTCGAGAGTGATCCTGCGTGTGTTCTCAAAAGCAGCAGCAGCGTTATAGATGGTGTGTCTCCAGGCCTCCTGATTGGAGGCCAGAGTAGACCAATGGTGATGATCGATATGGCCAAGGCTGAGGGATCGTTTCAGGCAGTCCTTGTATCTCCTCTTCGGGGCTCCTCTCCTGTGGCAGCCAGTGGCAAGTTCCCCATAGAGCACAATCTTAGGGAGGCGGCAGTCCTGCATCCTGGAGACGTGCCCTGCCCAGCACAGCTGTGTTCTCAGCAGCATGACCTCAATGCTTGTGACTGCTGCCTGTTCAAGGACAGATGTGTTGGTCACATAATCCGTCCAGTGGATGTTTAGGATTGTAAGGAGGCAGCGCTGAAGAAAGACTTCCTGAGGTGCAGGCAGATAGAAAACTTCTGTCTTCTTCAAACTGACTTCCAGCCCAAAAAGCTCAGCAGCCTCTGCAAAGCAGGATGTTAAACACTGCAGAGCTACTTCTGTGTGGGCAACGAGGGCGGCATCATCAGCATAAAGCAGCTCACGGATAAGATAATTTAAGGTCTTAGTGTGGGCCTTCAGTCGTCTTAGGTTGAAAAGGCTCCCATCCGTACGATATCGAATGTAGACACCGTTTTCATCATCGAGGTCTGCCGTGGCCCTTTGGAGCATCTTGCTGAAGAAGATTGTGAATAAAGTTGGTGCAAGAACGCAGCCTTGCTTCACACCATTGGCTATTGGAAACGGCTCAGAAAGTGCGTCACCATATCTCACTTGGCCGCGCTGGTCCTCATGAAGTGAGATGATCATTTTGAGGAACTTGGGAGGACATCCTAAATGGTCCAAAATCTGCCACAGACCTTTTCTGCTCACAGTGTCGAAAGCCTTAGTGAGATCAACAAAGGTAACATAGAGTCCTTTGTTCTGTTCCCTACACTTCTCTTGCAGTTGTCTGAGAACAAATACCATGTCTGTGGTACCTCTGTTGGCTCAGAAACCACACTGGTTTTCAGGTAGAAGATCTTCTGCTATGGCGGGTATTAATCTGTTCAACAGGATTCTTGCAAGGATTTTACCAGCAATGGAGAGCACAGTAATACCTCGGTAATTTGAGCAGTCTGATTTATCTCCTTTCCTTTTGTACAAGGTGACGATGACAGCGTCACGAAGGTCTGAAGGTAGTTCACCTCGTTCCCAACAGCGCACCACAAATTCATGAAACTTAGCACAGAGTGCCTGGCCACCGTACTTCCAGATTTCAGGTGGGATCCCGTCAACCCCAGCTGCCTTGCCAATTTTCACCTGCTGTATTGCTTTAAGAGTTTCTCCCATGGTGGGGTAGTATCCAGTTCAGTTTTCACGGGTTGTTGTGAAATGAACTGCATTGCTGGGTCTTAAACTACACGGTTAGTACTGAGAGAGTCTGAAAGTGTTCAGACCATCGATTCAAGATGGAAACTTTATCTGTGAGAAGCATTTGGCCATCTGCTTTGAACCTGGTGTGTAGGACCATAGGCTGTTTTCAGAGCCTCATAGAATCTCCTGTAGTCACCTGTACCTGCGCATAATTGGATTTTTTCTGCTAGATTGGTCCACCACTTGTTCTGGATGTCACGAAGTTTCTGTTGCAGCTTGCTGCATGCGAGTCGAAAGGCCGCTTTTCTTATATGACAAGATGGCTGAGCAAGGTGGGCTTGGTGAGCAGTTCTCTTCTTACTCAACAATTCCTGGATCTCATGATTGTTTTCATCAAACCAGTCCTTGTTTTTCTTGAAGGAGAACCCTATGGATTCTTCAGAGGACTGCAGAATGCTACTTTTAATAAGTGGCCAAAGCGCTTCGGGAGAAGAGTCTGTGGAATGAACTTCAAGCCTGGATTGAAGATTTGCCTGGAAGCTGTTCCTCACTGTAGCTGATTGAAGACTGTTAACTTGAAGTCTCCTTCTAGGAATGCCACCGTTTTTAGGTTTGAACTTAAGGTGGAGGTTAAGTTTACAGCGCACGAGGCGATGATCCGTTTGACATTCTGCACTAGGCATCACGCGGGTGTGATGAACACCGCAGAAAAAATATAATCTACTAATATCTGTCTATCTATCTCTCTGTCCATCTATCTGTCTCTCTATCTACCTATCTGTCTATCTATCTATCTATCTATCTATCTGTCTTATAATCTGTCTAATCTATCTGTGCCCTACTATCTATTGGCAAAAATCGATGAAACTGTGACCCAGCTCAAGCCCTAAGGTGTGTTTAGGGCAATCCCAGGCTGGTGACAGGAATCACTGGGTGAGCCCAGGCTGGCAGTGTGTGCTTGGGGCAGCCAAATGCCCGAGGTGCTGTCCCTGCAGCCGTGGCTGCGGTGCCTCCCTGTGCCACGCTCTCAGCCGGACGCTGCCGAGGCTCACACGGTCACCTGCAGGCAGCTGCCTGGTGCTGGCAGCCTGGCACTGCTGCTCCTGCCCTCGTGGGACACAGGTGCCAAGGAACAGCCCGGCACAGCCCTGAGCACCCTCCCGAACAGGGAGTGTCGTTGCCGTCGCTCCAGGCCGCAACTGGCGTGGCAGAAGGAGATCCGTGGCCAAGGGGCTGAGCGGGCAGCAGGAAAGCTCCTGCCTGCCCCACTGGCACCAAGGGCTCCTGCCAGGGAAGAGCAGGCAGTGCACAGGCAGTGGTTGTGGTTGTGGCGGTGCCGGCCTGGCCTGGGTGCTGCTCCCTGGGACGGCTGGGCCAGGCCTGCCACCACTGGGGCAGCGCTGGACTTTGGGACGTGGCTGGCTCCTCCTCGGTGTCTCACAGATGTCTGATGGCATTTGGCACTCATGGTGACATCAGCCATTTGAAACAGGTCACACAGACCGGACATGTAAATTTAGTGTTGAACTTAGGTGGGAAGTTCCTGCCTCACAGTACTCTTTACCACAGTTGCTCTGTAAAAGAATGGAGTTACACAGCTCAGTGCTTCCATTTCAACATTTTCTGTCCTTTCCCACACTGGAAAATTTGTACCAACCTGCTGACCAAAAGTCGTCAGCTTTACCAGATGTGGCTGGGGTGTGTTCTGAGGCTGGGAGTTCTGCCCAGTCCCAGACGGTTCCCAAGGTGTCCCAGGCCAGCTGAATCCAGTGGTGGAACTGCAGCCAGACGTCTGCTGACATCGCTGATTGTGGCTGCAGATTTGCTTCTCTGGCGCTCCCAAAGGAGCTTCGCGTTGGCCTCTTCAAGTCTCTCATTGGCTCTGAAACATTCAGAGGCACACAAAGAGTCACCTTGGGCAGCAACGCTTTGGCAAAGTTCCCCTCTATGTCCTTGACTATTCCTCGACTTCTAAATGCCAAGGGGATGAAGAGAGTCCAAAACAAGCACATCCTTTGATCTGAGCTTGTGCAGAGGGCCTTTTTCCAAGAAATCGCACCAAGTGCAAGGAGCAGCAAGTGTCACCTCCATAAGAACTCTGGGCTACCCTGCTGGCCTTCAAAGGAAAGCTCAAACCTCAGAGCCACTGCTAAAACAGAAAGATCATTCTTATTTTTGATTCACAGAATCCAACTCTGCTCTCTGAGAGGCCTCTCCTTATTCAAACAGGAAAGGCCACAAGATTGATCTTTTCTGTCACACACAGGAGGAGGAGGAGATTAGAGATTGGCAAAAAGACTGCCTGTTAAATCAACATCAGCTGGAAAAAGACACCACTCATGCTGTAATGGTGCTACTGTGGTGTTACTGCTGGAACTCTATGGAGAAAGGAAGACAGGTCTGGTGAAGGGAAGGGTCTTGAGGTGCTTTCCCCACAAATATGCCATGTTATGCTTTCACACATTGTGCTGGCCAGATGTAGAAAAGGGATTTTAGAAGGAAAATGCACAAGGAAAAAGGAGTCTGTGATTACCACTCCAAAAAAACCATGAACTTACCTTTCCAGTTTCTTTGCGAGGCTTTTGCTGGTTTTCACTTCCTGCAGGTACAGCTCTATGTACTTGTCCACTTCTGGCTGTCTGGATTCTTGTTGAAAAGGTCTTTCTTGTTGGTTGCTTTTTATCCTTCCCAGTGCACGTTCAAGATCTCTAGTTCTGTCTTCTAACTGGTTTTTCAGTGAGTCAAAATGACTGCTTCTGATTTTTTCTAATGTGTCCTGGTAGGCTGCCTGTTCCTGAATGAGACAGTGTACCTTCAACCACCACAAGAAAAACAGAGCTCTCCCCAGCAGAAAAATTGCACATACCGAGTTTCAAGGGCCCAGCTTTGCTCAGAGAGGTGGCTGTGCCTCCTCACAAGCAGCAGCAATCAAGGCAGAACCCAGGAGCTACCAGGGTAAATAATTCTTCTCATTCAGAAAGAGGCCAAATCAGCACTCTTAGTCAAAGCTACCAATGAAAAGACACTGTATCTGCAGGACAGGGCATATCGAGAAGGATGCTTCAAAGACAATCAGAGCATCCCCACCTGCACCCCCTCACCCCACCCCTGTCATTTCAGGGACTCCTTTTCTGAGCACTTTCCCCCCTCCAAGGACAAAGCAGCACCCCAATGTCTGGCCATGACAGCTGCAAGTTGCCAAACCCATTGGAGGATGAGCAGCCAGAACCAGAGCAGGGGACAGAGATCCCCCCAGGCACTGCCAACTGGGAATGTGCCTTGGGAAGCTTTGGATTCAGGGACCTGCCGGCACATCACACACCCAGCACTGCTGCCCAACCATCTGCCCTTCTCCCACTGCCTCCAGCACAGACAGAAGTACAGCACTAACACACAGAATGCAGGAGGGAAAGGAAAATACCAGGAAATCGTGGCCGCAACAGAAGTTTACGTAGTGCCCGTGGACACTGGTGAGAAATTCACTTACTTGCAAAAACTGATTGACTTCTTGTAGCTTTTGTGTTATTTCCTTGCTTGCTCGTTCTTCCGCCTCTCTTTTACATTGTTCTAGCTGGGAGCGATCCACCATGTTAGTGTGTAAATGATGCTGGAGTTTTGACAGCTCTTCTTGCAGCTGGCATTTGTCCACCTCCAGTTGTTCACACTTCCTATGCAGAGTGGACAGCTCTTCTTGCAAATCCTGATTTTGGGCTTCCAGCTGCATGCATTTTTTAGATTCCCTGTCCAGCTGCTGGGAAAGTTCAGCAACCTGCAGACAGAAAGAAAGAAAAAAGGAACTCAGCGTGACCTAAAGGCAGTGAACTCTGTGAAAACCCCAAAAGAGGTGGCCAGGGAGAATATATTCATCATCTGCTGACTCAGTACTAGAAAAAAGGTGCAACCAGGCTCTTCTTTTCCAGCAAGAACAGCTTTCCTATCATTTGTGATAGCATTGCTCAGGTTCCCATCCTTCCTGAGTTCCTCAGGCAAAAATGCTCCAAGCTTCTGGACTCCCAAGGAATGGCTGCAAAGGCAGGAAGCGATTCCACAGCGCTGCCTTCCAACCCCAGCGTCCCTCTGACACAGCCGCTCCAGCAACGAGTCCCAGGAACGAGCGGAGAGGAGACCAAAGGTTACCCGGCCCTGCTGAACAGGCAGAGCAGCCTCAAAAACACTGCTGGGAACAGCCCTGCTGGGTCCCTGCCACCAGATGGGCTGAAACAGCTCCCCGGGAGCAATAAGGGACAGGTTTTCCCTGGGAGGCACCTCTGCTCAGTGTGCCCCCGGCAGCAACAGCTCTGCTGAGAAAAGCAAAACCTCCAGTGCCTCCTGCTCAGCTCGTGCCTGGCACAGGGCCCAGGGGCTGATCGTGCCCTGCGAGTGACAGCGCTGTTCCTGCCCTCTCTTCCAGGGAAGGAATTCATCTGTCAGTCCCAGGTGACGCTGGCACAGCCTCCCTCAAGCTGCAGCCAGGCTGAGCTGGGCCCCACTGCTCTCAGCCCAGGGCCGTGATGTCCTGCCAGGCCGGCAGAGCTGCCCCTCCCTAAGGCCCAGCCGGGGGATCTGCACTCTTGGCTGGCCCCGCTTGCTGTCAGTGGGCCTGTTCTGCTCTTCTGGCTCAGGGGCTGTGGGACGGCTCCCTGGCCCGGGAGGTCACGCACCCTGCCAGGCTGGCTGCCACTCTGGGCTTGCCCTTCCTCTGCAGGACAGCCTGGCCTTCCTGAGCCCTTGCACCTCCTGCTTTGCACTGAACATTTGCATCTTTACCCACAGTGATAACTACCCCAGGATTAGTTATAGTCATCTACTACTGTAACAGCAGAAGGAGCATTAAGAAAAGCCCATCAAATGCAAAATGCAGCCAAGGAAAATAAAAATCATCAACATGACAAGAAATATAGGAAAGCATCTCCCAGGCTTCAAAAGAAGTAACACCACAACCAAAAACCCCACCCAAAAAGCGCAGCTCACCTCTTTTCATAATCTATCAACTTCCTTGACCTTTTCAGAATATTTGTTCTTTATTTCTTCCTGCTGGGACTGGGTTTCTTTCTGTTCATTATCCCTGGGTTTCCTCCTATCTATCTTCAGAAGCTGTTCCAGCCTGCACAAGAAATGATTTAAAAAAACAATGAAACACAGGAAGAACCAGCCTTTTCCCCACAGTCTCCCATAAACAGCACAGACATTGTAGAAGCATAGAATGGCTTGGGTTGGAAGGAACCTGAAAGATCATCTCTTTCCAACCCTCCTGCTGTGGGCAGGGACACCTTCCACAAGACCAGGTTCCTCAGAGCCCCATCCAGCCTGGCCTTGAACACTTCCAGGGATGGGGCAGCCACAGCTTCCCTGGGCAACCTGTTCCAGTTCCTCCCCATCCTCACAGGAACCAATTTCTTCCTGGTATCAAATCTAAACCTCCTCTCTTTCCCTTTGAAACCATTCCCCTTTGTCCTCTCACTGCATGCTCTTTGAAATGGACTCTTTTCACCCTTCTTGTAGGCTCCCTTCACGTACTGCAAGGCCACAATTAGGTTGCCCCAAAGCCTCCTCTTTTCCAGGCTGAAGTATTCCAGTTCTCCCAGCCTTTCCTCCCAGGAGAGGTGCTCCACCTTTCTAAACACCTTGGTGGCCTCCTCTGGACTCCCTGCAACAGGTGGAGGTCCCTGCTGTGCTGAGGAGCCCAGAGCTGGATGCAGCACTCCAGGTGGGGTCTGCCAAGGGCAGAGCAGAGAGGCAGAATGCCCTCCCTGCCCTGCTGGCCACGCTGCCTTTGCTGCAGCCCAGGGGACAATCGGCTTTGTGGGCTGCGAGCGCACATTGCCGGGTCCTGTCCAGCCCCTCATCCAGCCCAGGTGCTGCTGGGCAGGGCTGCTCTCCCTCTGTCCATCCCCCAGCCTGCATCCATACAGGGGCTGCCCTGAGCCACGGGCAGCATCTTGCACTGGCTCTTGTTAAACCTCCTGAGATTGCCATGGGCCCACTTCTCCAGCTTGTCCAGGCCCCTCTGGATGGCATCAGGTGTGTCAACCACACCCCTCAGCTGGGTGTCAGCTGCAAATTTGCTGAGGGTGCCCTCCATCCCTTTGTCTGTGTCCTTAGTGAAGATAGGAAATAACACTGGTCCCAACACAGACCCCGCTCTGATGGCACTGCTGTCCCTCAGGACTCTGAGCCATTGATCACCACCTCTGGATGGGACTGCTCACCCAGTTTCTTAATCCATCAACAATGCACGCATGGAATCTGCCTCTCTCCAGCTTAGAGAGAAGGATGTTGTGGGGGACTGTGCCAAAGGCTTTCCAGAATTACAGGGAAAGGACATCTGGAGCCCTTGGCCACTGATGCAGTCACTCCATCTTAGAAGGCCACGAGGTTGGTCAAGCAGGACTTGCTCTTGGTGAAGCTGGGCTGGTGTCTCAAATCACCTCCCTGTCATCCCTGTGCCTTGACAGAGCTTCTAGAAGGATCTTTTCCATGACCTTCCCAGGCACACAGGGCAGCCTGACAGCTTGGCAGTTACCAGGGCCCTCCTTTCTACCCCTTTTAAAGATGGGTACAGTGTGTTTCCCTTTTTCCCATCACCTGGGACTTCACCTGACTGTCATGACTTTTCAAGTATCAAGGAGAGTGTCTTGGCAACTACATCAGACCCTGTTGGCCTATGTAGGGTAATAATGCTGGTGAGAAGTAGAAGATGGATTTCAGAAGGAAAATGCATGAAGAAAAAGGAGTCTCTTATTAACACTCCAAAAAAAGGGTGGACTTACCTTTGCAGTTTCTTTGTGAGGCATCTTCTGGTTCTCAGTTCCTCCAGGTACAGTCCTTTGTACATTTCCATTTCTCCCTGCGTTGCCTCTTTACAACAGGCACTCTCTTGTTGGGCTTTTTTAACCCTGTCCAATTCCCTTTCGAGATCTCTAATTCTTTCTTCCAGCTGGAGTCTCGTTGAATCACAATTCCTGTCTCCAATTTGTCCTAAGTGGTGCTGGTAGGCTGCCTGTGCCTGAAGGAGACAGTGCACCTTCAACCACCACAAGAAAAACAGAGCTCTCCCCAGCAGAAAATTGCATGCACCCAATTTCAGGGCTTTGCTCAGAGAGGCGGCTGTGCCTCCTCACAAGCAGCAGCAATCAAGGCAGAACCCAGGAGCTACCAGGGTAAATAATTCTTCTCATTCAGAAAGAGGCCAAATCAGCACTCTTAGTCAAAGCTACCAATGAAAAGACACTGTATCTGCAGGACAGGGCATATTGAAAAGGATGCTTCAAAGACAATCAGAGCATCCCCACCTGCACCCACCTCACCCCACCCCTGTCATTTCAGGGACTCCTTTTCTGAGCACTTTCCCCCCTACAAGGACAAAGCAGCACCCCAATGTCTGGCCATGACAGCTGCAAGTTGCCAAACCCATTGGAGGATGAGCAGCCAGAACCAGAGCAGGGGACAGAGATCCCCCCAGGCACTGCCAACTGGGAATGTGCCTTGGGCAGGCTTTGGATTCAGGGACCTGCCAGCACATCACACACCCAGCACTGCTGCCCAACCAACTTCCCTTCTCCCACTGCCTCCAGCACAGACAGAAGTACAGCACTAACACACAGAATGCAGGAGGGAAAGGAAAATACCAGAAATCGTGGCCACAACAGAAGTTTACGTAGTGCCTGTGGACACTGGTGAGAAATTCACTTACTTGCAAAAACTGACTGATTTCTTGCAGCTTTTGTCTTATTTCCTTGTCTGCTCGTTCTTCCACATCTCTTTCACATTGTTTTGTTTGGCTGCCATCCAGCGTGAAATTCTCCCAATGATGGTGGAGTTTTTTCACCTCTTCATGCAGCTGCCATTTGTCCACCTCCAGTTGTTCATACATCCCATGCAGAGTGGACAGCTCTTCTTGCAAATCCTCATTTTGGGCTTCCAGCTCCATGCCTGTTCTAGGCTCCATGTCCACCTGCTGGGAAGGTTCACCAACCTGTACACAGAAAAGGAAAAAAAAAAAAGAAAAGGAAACTCAGCATGATCTAAAGGCAGTGAATTCTGGGAAAACCTCTAAAGGAGTGGCCAGTGAAACTGTATTTATCATCTCTTGGAAACGAGCATGGAAAACACTGTAAAGATGCCCCAACAGAAAGTAGACACTTTAGACCTACTTAAGAATTTGTGAGATGCTTCTGGGACCAATACTTCTGGGTCCCTTGGAGCTCATAATGACATTCATAATTTATAATCTCTATTCCTCTAGTGTCCACCACAGAAAATACCCTCAGGGCTTTTGTAGCAGCTGGAGAAAGGACCAGGCTGCTTTCTGAGTAGCCTCTACTGAGGAGAATGCAGAAACTGAGCTCCCCTTGGCTCTCCAGGAAAACTTCATCTTGCAGTTTCTCCACAGAAATGGGCAGCTCTGCTCAAGAGTCACAAACAGGAAAATTTATGCGCAGCTTACTGAGGCAGAGGCTTGCAGGTCTCTCTGAGGGGCTTCAACGCTCTCACTCAGCTGTTGGACAGTGGTTTCCAGTCTGGTGTTTTCACTTTGAGAGCTTCAGAAGAAATACAGGTCTTATTACCAGAAAATCCAATGCAAGACAAACTGTGTTAAGTAACAGAATCCAAAGCAGAAGTGTCCTTCAAAATCAGACTGACTCTCCTGTTGTTTCCACCCAGTCCCCCAAAGCTACAGACCCCTCACTGTGTTCCTCTCTTACTGTTGCTTGTGTTCTTCCACTTGTTTTGGAGCAGTATCAGTCTTGGAAGATGCCAATAGGAGGTCCTGCATTTTCTGGGTAGAAGCAATTGCTTCTCTTTCCTTATCACCCAAGGCAGTCTTCAAGTCACCAACACAACACTCAGACTGAAGATGCTTTTCCTCCTCCTCCTGCAACTGTAAAATCACGGTAAGAACCCACAGTTGTCAGGTGAACTTTGCCATAGAGGAGCCAGCTGCTGCCAAAGGCCTGCTGTGCTGCATGTGTGTGTGCACACCCTCTGCCCAGAGAACTGCAATCCATTCAAGTGCCTTCAGAGCTTCACTTCTGCTCCCAAATGAACACCAGCTGTATTCCTTTGTCCTCTTTAACCAGCAGCCTCTCCCATCCCTCCACTGATTTCCTACAGCACGGTTCTAAGCACCCACACTGCCCCTCCGACCTTTTTTGTGACCTGTGACACTCTTTGTATTGCCTTGCTTGCTACTCCATGAAAAGGTGCATGGAATAGTTCATCTTCCTAAAGGAAGGCGTCTGGCAAGGGTCAGAGGCGAACTGCTCGGGCACATGAGCTCTGGAGCCCAGGATTGCACCAGGGGAGCATGGGGAGCTTTCTGAAGTGGGAAAAGCCCTGACTGAAGTGCAGAGAGAGGCACCCAGCAGCCCCTGAGCAGGAAGCAGTGGATGCCTGAGGAGAGGTAGCTCTGCTTCAGTGTGGTAGGGCCAGGAAGGATGGCATCACTGGCAAGCTGATGGCCACCATTTCAGCCAGGGCAGCCAGGTGAACTGCTCCACAGCCCTGCTCTGGAGCTGAGAATCATATCAGGGGGGCCTTGGGAGTCTTCTTAAACCAGGAAGACCTCGAATGTAGCAGAGAGAGAGGAGCCCCAGCCCCCCTGACCGGCGAGTGGTGAAACCCTAAGGAGAGGCAGCTCTGCCTCAGCATGGCGGGTTGTGGGGCAGGGGCCGGAGAGACAGAGGCAGATCAAAGCCCGATGTAACTGCTGCTTCCTTAGGTCTCTGTCGTCCTGGCTCCCAGAAGACTGTTTTATCCATTTTCGTGATGTATAGGGAGCAACTGGCACCCCCAGGTTTATCCCTGTAGGGACAGGCTTTCCATACCTTGATGTCAATCCTGTCTAACTCCTTCTGCAAGTGCAGATTCTCTTCCTCCACGTGAGCCTCATGGGTTCCAGGAACCACAAGAGCAGTCCTAGGGCATCCAAAATTTAATCTGAAACATGTCTGATCCTGCATCCTTTTTCCCTGCTTGCTCCCAAAACAGCTCTTCCCCCTTTCCTACAAGCTCTGTGAAAGCAAAGCCAAGCACATGGAAGCACTGGAGAATTCAGCTGAAAGGGGCCTCCCTAAAGCAGCCTCAACTCCCAGGTCAGGCCATGCTGTCCAGGGCTCCTTGCACTGCTCTCCAAAGTCCCCACAGATGCGGCTGCACAAACTCCCGGGGCCGTTCACCCCCTGACCATCTGCATGGCAGGGAGTTTTCTCCTCAGCTGCGGTGTCAGCCCCTCGTGTCCCCTCGGACATTGTTGCTTCTCTTTCTGCCAACGCTTCCCTTCAGAGCACTCAATGCCCCAACTGTGCCTTGGCTCTGTCCTGCAGAGCAGTCCGGCTGCTGAGCTCATGGCAAGTGTCCCGCTGGCTCTGGGGCTGTGTGGGGAGAGGGCACCACAGACAAGGCTTTCTTGCAGACCTCAGAGGGCAAAGGACGAGCCCCTAAGCTATGAGAGCAGCCAAGTGCAGACCTGCTTTTACCAGGCACACGGGAACTGCTTCCACCTGGCTCCTCCTTCTTTTCCCAAGCCCATTGCCATGCCCCTCCTCTCAGTCCCACTTCCAGACTACGGAGAAGACCTCTGTGATGGTTTGACAAACCCCTCACCTCTCACACTGGGCTTGAGCATGCCTGTCAGCTGCTTTGGTCAGAAGGCACTCCAGAATCTCCTCATGCTGTAGGAAGGCTGCAAGTTTTAAGGGGGTACATCCCCACTAAAAGGAGAAATAATCCCCATTAGAAAACCACAGACAAGCTCTGAACCTGTTTGAAAGAGCAGCTTTACCCACACGCCAAGGTTACCTGGTTCTGAGCATCATTCTTGGCATTATGCTGGAGTAACAGCCCTGCCACAGCTGTATTTTTGGACAGCACAGCCAGGTGAAGGGCAGTGTTGCCGTCAGCATCCGCCAGATTCGGGTCGGCACCGTGTTCCAGCAGAACAGCAACACATTCTTCCTGCTCCTGCTGTACTGCCTGGGAACAACACACAGAAAGGGAAAGACTTGTAACTTTTACATTCCCCCTCTGTCACAACTCCCTCAGCACCAGAATGCTGGGAGAGAAGAGCATCTTCAAAGATTAGCTAACAGAGGCCCATGCCATGCTGAATGCAACTTGCACGTTTCTATGGGCCTGAGGGGCAAGGAATCCTGCCAGACATCTCCTCTTTAACACAGCAGCACTAACCCCACCTACAAGATCCTAAGGCATTCCACACACCTTCATCAGTGCCGTTCTCTTGAAGCTGTCAGCGAGGTTCGGCTGGCTGTTCTTTCTCATCAGATATCGAATGACATCTGCATGGCCATTTGCCGCAGCGAGATGCAGAGGGGTCCTAAAAATTAAACATACGCTCTTAACCTGGACAGAGAAAGGAAAACCAAAGCTGTGTCTCTACCCAGCACCCTGGGGACCCTGCCCGGACACTGCTCCTGCTGCTTGCTGCTCTCTGCTGCTGCTGCTGCTGCTGCAATCCTGCGCTGAGGAGCCACAGGGCAGAAGAGAACAGGTTGAGCAGCTGCAAAACAGCCCTGCAGAGAGACCACGGCGAAGCGGCAGGTCGGGGACACGCGTTTCCAACAGCGCTCGAGCCCAGCCGGCAGCTCCAAGCAGTGAAAAGCTCCAGAGTTCACTCTCCCAGCTGACACGGCACAGCTCACTTTTCAAGCCTTGTCCTTCAGAGAGGGCTGCCGAGGACTGCTGCAGCTTGGCTCAGGAGCAGCCCAGCTGTGCCATCAGCGTCCCACAGCACTCACCGCATCTCCTGGTCTCGCCTGTCGATGCCAACTGCCCTCACAAACCAGCGCCACCGCCTCAGCCAGGCCAGGTCGCCGCGGGCGGCCGCGCGGTGCAGCCTGCCCAGCCCCTTCTCCCTGAGCTCGGAGGCACTGGTGGAGCTGGGGGCAGCCCAGGGCTGCCCACTGGGGCTGTTGGACGGCGACTGCCGTCGCTTCTTGCTGAGAAGCCACGGCATGGCCCTGCTCGGAGCTCCCAGCAGCAGGAAGCACAAGAAGCCCCCGGCGGGGCTGCCGGGAGCCAAGTAGGGATGATGAATGGGACGAGGGTGAGGTTTAGGGTGAGGTTTAGGGTGAGGGTGACAAAGGGGACAAGGACAAGAATAAGGATATAAAGGGTATAAAGCACAAGGCAGACGAGGTCGCCCTGTGCAGTGGTCGTGTCCTGTAGCCGCCAAGCCGGCAGAACAGGCGCAAAAAGCTCCCAGAGCGGGATGTGCTGCTGCTCCCAGAGAGGCCACAGCAGCTCTGAGCGCCGGCTCCGGGCACCAACAAAGCCGTGCCCTGCTCACACCTGTGGCGTCACAATGGCTGGGGGGACGCTCAGCACGGCCCGTGGGGTGTCCCAGAGGCCACGGTGCAGGGCGGGGCCGGGCGGGACATGGCCGGGCCGGGCAGGCGTGAGGGCGGCCCTCCTGGGCCGTGTGGGAAGGAGGCGGCCTGGGCCTTGTGAGGGCGGCCGGCGGGAGTGGGCACTGCCCCGCTCAGGGTGCCCGGGGCAGGGCCCGGGCCGCTCCCACCGGGCCGGAGGCTGCGGTAGGCGCTGGAGCAGGTCCCGCCTCACCCGCTCCGGGTTTTGGCTTCAGCTGTGGCCGGGCTGCGTCGGGACACACTGCCATGGAATGAGGCTCAGGATGGGCTCGGATCCCAGCCCGAGCAGGCGGGGGGCACCCGAGCTCTCAAGAAATGCCCACCGATCTGCATCCCGATGCTCCCCCCAGGGGCTGCGGGGCCTCAGCTCTGGTGCCTGGAGCACCTCCTGCCCCTCCTTCTGCCCCACCCTTTGGGTCTGCATTGCTGTTCCCACATTCCCACTCCACTCTTCCCTGGCTGCAATTCCTTCTGGCCCTAAATCTGTTATCCCAGAGCTGTTCCTGTTGCTCCTGATGGGCTCGGCCTTGGCCAGCAGCAGCAAGTCCGTCCTGGAGCAGCTGGCATTGGCTCCACGGGGCAGGGGAAGCTTCTGGAAACTTCCAACAGAAGCCACCCCTGGAGCCCCCTGCTACCAAAACCCACCCACAGAAACCCCTGACACCCAGTGACTTCCACTTGCCCCAGGATGGTCCCAGTTCCCATCAGTGTGATCCCAGTCACTCCCAGTTCATGCCAGTTGCCTCCAGCATGCACCCTGTCACTCCCAGTTACTCCCAGTTGCTTCCAGCATGATCCCAGTTGCTCCAAGTATGTTCCCACTTGGCTTCCAGCATGACCTCACTGGCTCCCAGTTCCCCCCTGCATAGTTCCAGTAACTCCCAGTTTGATCCTGGTCCCTTACAGTCACTCCCACTATGATCCCAGTATGGTGCTGGTCACTCCCACTATGGTCCCAGTCACTCCCAGTCACTCCCAGTCACTCCCAACTGGAGCCAAGTTGCCCCCAAGGTGGTCTCAGTTGCTCCCAGCACCCCCAGGATGGTTCCTTTCTCTCTCAGGGACTCCCAGTCTGAGCCCAGGATGGGCACTCCCTGGACCATGCCATTTGCCCCCTGCATGCTCCCAGTTTATCCCAGTATGATCCCGGTATGAGTCCAGTCATCCCCAGTATGATCCCAGGAACTTCCAAACACTTCCAGTACGAATCCAGTTTGATCCCACTCCTCCCCAGTATGGCTGCAGTCCCTCCCACACACTCCCAGTATTATTGCAGTCACTCCCAGTAAGACCCAAACAGGACCCCCGTGGGAGCCCAGCTGTTCCCACTATGATGCCAGTTGCCCCAACATGGTTCCAGTTGCTCCCCTTCAGCCCTACTATGGTTCTAGTCACTCCCAGAATGATCCCAGTCACTCCCAGCCATTCCCAGTATATCCCAGTTGCCTCCCACATGCTCCAAGTCAGTCCCAGTATGATCCCAGTCTCTCCTAGTAGGATCCAAGTTACTCCCTGCACAGTCCCAGTTGTTCCCAGTCATCCCACTGTAGTTACAGTCCCTCCCAGTATGATCCCAGTGACACCCTCTATGGTGGCAGTCGCAGCCAGGATGAACCCAGACATTCCCTGTCACTCCCAGTATAAAGCCATTTGACCTCAGCAGGGTCCAATTGCTCCCACTCACCCACTACAGTTCCAGTCCCTCCCAGTAGGATCCCTGTCACTCCCAGTCTCTCCCAGTCAACCTCAGCCTACTCCCAGTCAGTTCCAGTATGCTCCCAGTCAGTCCCAGTCACTCCTGGTCTCTCCCAGTATATCCCAGTTGCCCCCAGTGTGGTCCCACTCACTCCCAGTTGTTTCCAGTAGCTTCCAGCATGATCCCAGTTGCTCACAACCACTCCCAGTCACCCCCAGTGTGGTCCTAGTCGCTCCCAGTATGATCCCAGTCACCTACAGTATATCCCAGTTGTGCCAACATGGTCCCAACTGCCCTCAGAATGCTCCCAGTCACTCCCAGTATGACTCCATGTACCAGGTTTGCTAGGATACATGTCTGGAATAAAGACAAGTACAACAGTCATTCAAACACTACAAAAAATCTTTTATTGCCATGAGGGTAAAAAAAAAAAAAAAAATTACCAGCAAAGAGAATCAAAAACTGAAAAAGAATACAAAAACACTACTTTATCAGTTGGCATGCATACAATACTACGAACAGCCTCTGTTAGAGCATTAGCTAGTAAAAAGGGAATTAAAGGGGTACAAAAAAAAAGGATATCAAATGTTTGCTTTCCCTGTTGCTTCCTATCAATAAACTGTGCTCACCTGCACACACAGGCCAGGCCTACCAGGCTCTGCAGGGCTGGTCGGTGCCCGTGCTTGGCGGGTGTCCCCGTGGAGCAGCACAGTGTGGATGGAAGGATGAGCATCGCTCCCCCCAGCAGTGCTGACACCCCATTCCATCAGCTCTACATTACACTACGTAGGGCCAGGATGCAGCAGAAGGTGGTGCTTGAGTGGCAGCCAAACAGTGCCCGTTCATCACCTCATGGCAACAGTCTGGGCGTGCCCCACTGTAGGGCAAGGGGCCAACGACCCCTGCCCACATCATCTTCCTCTCCATCACCTTCCTCAGCCCTATGGACAACCTGTACCATTGTGTTTCAAGGGGATTTGTATCTCTCTTGCAGAGTGGAGCCAAACCAAGGAGGAACTCAGCTCTGATAATAGGGGACATCCAGTTAACTTTGCTAAAGGCACAGTGGGCCTTACAGTGAACTTGTGCAATAAAGTCACCTTGTACAACACTCTGGCTGGTTTCACACCCCAATATAACCACTTTCTCACCCCTCTCTGCTCCACTCATCATCTAAATCAAAAGTATCCCCCCTTACAATGCTCAGGGCTTGCTTTCGTGGGTGGAACAGCAGTCATTCACTTGTAGGAGCGCTGGGCTGGAATTGCCTGTCCGACAGCCAACATTGCCATGGACGAAGGGACCTCCCAGACCAAAGGGGCCCCCACAGAAAGCTCTTGCTCTTTGTGTAGTGCCGAGAGTGGCGCAGCAACTGCACTGGAGAGACGGTGAGTCAGGGTTAGGATTGGTGTTAGGGGTTCTGATTTAGGGTAAGGATTAGGGTTAGGGATAGGGTTAGGGCTTGAGTAAGAGTTAGGGTTAGGGTTAGATGTAGGCTTAGGGTTTAGGTAAAGTTTTGTTTAGTGTAAGGGATAGGGTTAGGGTTTAAGGTTAGGGTTAGGGTTAGGGTTAGGGTTAGGGTTAGGGTTAGGGTTAGGGTTAGGTTAGGGTTAGGGTTAGGGTTAGGGTTAGGGTTAGGGTTAGGGTTAGGGTAGGGTTAGGGTTAGGGTTAAGGTAAGATTTAGGGTTAGGATAAGGGATAGGGTTAGGGTTAGGGTTAGGGTTAGGGTTAGGGTTAGGGTTAGGGTTAGGGTTAGGGTTAGGGTTAGGGTTAGGGTTAGGGTTAGGGTTAGGGTTAGGGTTAGAGTTAGGGTTAGTGGCAAGGCTAGGATTAGGGTTACGGTTAGGTTTAGGGGTAGGGTTAATTTTAGGGTTTGGGTTTGGGTTAGGGTTATGGTTAGGTTATGGTAAGGGTTTAAGGTAAGGTTTGGGTTATGGTTAGGGTTAGGGTTCAGGTTAGGTCAGAGTTAGGGGTAGGTCATTATGAGGTTATGGGTAGGATTAGGGTTGTGGTATTGTTAGGGTTCGGTATAGGGTTAGGTTAGGTTAGGTTAGGGTTAGGTTAGGGTTAGGTTAGGGTTAGGGTTAGGGTTAGGGTTAGGGTTAGGGTTAGGGTTAGGGTTAGGGTTAGGGTTAGGGTTAGGGTTAGGGTTAGGGTTAGGGTTAGGGTTAGGGTTAGGTTTAGAGTTAGGGTTAGGGCTAGGGTTAGGGTTAGGTTTAGGGTTAGGGTTAGGGTTAAGTTTAGGGTTAGGGTTAGGTTTAGGGTTACGGTTAGGTTATGGTTAGGGTTAAGGTAAGGTTAGGGTTATGGTTAGGGTTAGGGTTAGGTTAGGTTAGAGTTAGGGTTAGGGTCATTATGCAGGTTATGGGTAGGATTAGGGTTATGGTATTGTTAGGGTTTGGGATTGGGTTAGGGTTAGGGTTAGGGTTAAGTTTAGGTTAGGGTTAGGGTTAGGGTTAGGTTTAGGGATAGGGTTAGGGTTAAGGTTAGGGTTAGGGTTAGGGTTAGGGTTAGGGTTAGGGTTAGGGTTAGGGTTAGGGTTAGGGTTAGGGGTAGGGGTAGGGGTAGGGGTAGGGATAGGGATAGGGTTTAGGTATGTTTTGGGTTAGGGTTAGACTTTGGATTACTCGTAGGGTTAGGGTTTGGGTTAATTTTAGGGCGTTTTATAAGTTTAGTTGTATGATTCTATATGGATGAAAATGTGTCAGTCTAAAAACCCAAACTAACATGATCTGCATCTGAGTTAAAACTGGAATGCTTTATTGGACAGAAAACACATTTTTAAGGGGCTCGGGGGCTGGAGTTGTGAATGGCAGGAGGGGCTGTTATAATTAGGAAGCTATACAAGTTTTTTCTAGAGTTCCCAAATAGGTTAATTTTTCTTTAAGCAGGATCAAAGGAATTAAGGGTGTTCAGACATAGCTTAATTACATAATCTCAAGAAGTCCTTTCTTGATTCTGCTGGAGCCAGCTCAGTCCCTAAGGTTGTACTTAGATCCTGTGACAGGGGTCCAGCTTCTTAGATTCCGGCATTTTTGTCAGCCTCTGCTTTCCAAGGTTTGCCACTCAAACCCTGCAAGCTCCTTTCTGCTGACAGCTTGGTTTGGATGGCTACAGGTGACTTCACAAGGACAATGGTGACATCACAGGGACACCAGTGACATAATCGGGGACACTGGTGACATCACAGGTGACTGGTGACATCATAGGGACAGTGGTGACATCATTAGGGATGTTGGTGACATCACATGGGACATGATGACATCACAGGGGACATGGTGACATCATTGGGGATGTTGGTGACATCTCTGGGGACTAGTGACAGCACAGGGTCAGCGGTGCCACCCTCAGGACACAGGTGACACCCTGGGGACAGCGATGACATCACAAGGACACTGGTGACATCATAGGGATTGGTGACATCATCATCAGCCCAGTGACATCACTGGGGAAAGCAGTGACATCACAGGGACATCGGTAACATCAAAGGACACTGGTGCCACCTCTGGGGACATCAGTGACATCACAGAGGACCAGTGACATCACTGGGGACAGTGGTGACATCACAAGGGGTGACATCACAAGTGGTGACATCACAAGGGGGCAACTTTTTGACTCGCACATGTAATAACAATGTCTGATGGATAAATCCAGATCAGATCTATTCCCTGTATTGTACTGATAAAGGATGATCAAAATACAAAGCAATGATACAAGATTGTAGCCTTAGTTGCTTACTAGCTAATTTTGAGATAGAATTAGGATAGGGTCTAGCTTGCTTATGCTAACTCACAGAGAGGATAGAGTTGATTTTACAAGGAAGACTTTACAGGAACAGAAAACCTTGGAGCTTCCATAAGGGGCTTTGAGGCTCAAGAGAAGGGACCTTGAAGGTTGGTAAAGAGAGGCTCCTGGAGATGATGCCAGTTTTGAGTTAATTGGACGCTGCCAACTCAGCAGTTCTTAGCAGAGGTAAAAAGTTCAAGCTGAGGAAGACTTCATTCAAAAGACCCCCAAAGACTGCTGAAAGAAGACCCCAAGGGGCATTCCAAGGCCGAGTTATAGGAGTGGTGCATGTTAATGATTCCCCTCCCACTTTTGTGGAATTTGCTGACACAGCTAATGCATATGTAACACAACTAATGTATATCTAATACAACTCATGCATATGTAACATTATACTGCATAAAAGAAGCTGAACATGACTCAGACTGATTTTATGAAGATTGCGGTGATAACAATGACTGCATGCCCGGCTCCTGGTACGGTCTTACGCCCTTCGATGGCACCCATCTTGGACCTTGATCTGTGAACAGACAGGTGTGGTGCCTCCCCCAGGTTATGAGGGGAAAAGGCCCCACCCATTTTCCTGTTACAAGATCTTTATAGAGAACTTTTGCTTGGATTGGAACAACAGGTCTGGAGGGAGAAAAGTGTTTGATCTCTCTCTGTCTGATTTAAAAAATTGAGCACAGGGGTGGCCTTCTGGGGGTGAGTCCGACACAAGACTTTTGTTGTCTCTCCAACACGGTCGGGAGCTCTTTCAACAACACTCTAACCAGTTGGAGAGTGGGGAATACCTGTGCGGTGCTCGATTCCCCACAGCACAAAGAAGTCTTGTGTGGCCTTCGCCACAAATGAGGGCCCATGATCCGTCTTTACCTGCTTGGGCACCCCCACGTGGGCGAAAGCGGCAAGGAGGTGTCTTTGGGCAACTATAAACTCTGAAAATGTATCAATAGGTACATGCACAAATTTATGTTTTCCAAATTGTCCAATGTGTGTGACATCAGTCTGCCAAATTTGTAGAGGCTCAAGGCCCCTAGGGTTTACTCCTTCTGGTGGTAGTGGAGCCACTAACTGGCAATCTGAACAGGATGTCACTGTGTCTTGTGCTTGTTGTCTGGTAAGGCCGAATTCCTTTTGGAGGGTTTTGGCACTCTGATGAAAAAACCCATGGGATAGTCCAGCTTGTTCTGTGCGCTGGGGAACCACTACCGCAGCTGCAAGATGATCTGCGAGGCGATTCCCCTCGGCTATTGGGTCTGGCAGTGCTGTATGAGACAGATGTGTACTATAAAGATGGGAAAATTATGGTTATTAATGATATAAATCAATCGTTTAAAACTATTAAATAACTGCTGATTAATAATTTCTTTTAATTACACGTTCTCACATCTTTGTACCACACCAACAATGTAGCTGGAATCTGAAATAATGTTTAGACTTTCATCAAATAAAGACAGGACCCTAACAAACGCAGACAATCCTACAAGCTGTGGTGAACCTGAAACTTTATGGATATCTTGATGCCAACTGTTTCCATCATTCCAAACTACCCCAGCATTGCCTGTTGTTCCTGATCCAGCTGTAAACACCGTGCGTGCTTTTGGAATTGGAGACCAATTAGCTTTATATTGGAAAGGAATTTGGTTTATTTTTTTAATTAATTTACATGGAGGGAGGTGGATTTTTATTTGCCCTTTAAATTCTGACATGGCAATCTGAAAGTCTGCATGAATCGTCCACATTTGTTCAAGATGCTGGGAAGTCCAAGGCAAATAGATCACTTGTGGGTCTTCCCCTGAGAGTTCCCAGCACCTTGTCCGACCCTTCACACATAATTTAGAAATTGACTCTGGAAAGGAAACAATAGTTTTCATAAATTGATGTGGCAAAAAGATCCATTCCCATACAGTAAATTGTGAATTGTCATTATAAAATCGGCCCAATAGCCCAAAAGGTTGTGTCGGACCCCTTAACATAACTAACACTGATGGAACACCCAGGAGGTGTCTGTGGACCTGTATGGAAGAAAGCTTTTTGTTAACAATGGCCAGGGACTGCTCGGCTTCTAATGTGAGTTTCCTCGATGACGTCAGGGCAGGATCTCCCTGCAGCAGTTGAAAAAGCGGATGGAGATCATCTGTAGGAACTCCAATCACCCATCACAGCCAATTTATTGTTTCAAGCATCTTCTGAAGGTCATTCAGGGTGGATATGAGTGGCACGATCTCAATCTGTTGTGGTGTTATTTCTCTTTGTGAGATCTGCCACCCCACGTCATTCCAAGGAGCTGTAACTTGGATTTTGTCTTCAGCCACTTCAAGCCCTTTCTCTGCTAAAACTGAAATTGCTGTTGGAGTGAGTTTGTGTAGTTCTTCTGGAGTACCCATTGCAAATAATAAATCATCCATAGAGTGATAAAGCACTGCTTGGGGAAATCGCTGGAGTAACGGGGACAACAAATCTGAGACATTCTTTTGACACAACGAGGAGTTGTTACGCACACCTTGTGGCAGGACCTTCCATTGGTAACTTTTGAGTGGTTCTGCCGCATTAACTGAGGGGACAGAAAACGCAAATTTATGTCGGTCATCTGGATGTAGAAGTTTGGAAAAGAAGCAATCCTCGATGTCAGTTACTGTTACTGGCAACTCCTGTGGAATCCTAGTAGGGGAAGGCATTCCAGGCTGGAGGGCTCCTATTGGTTTTATGACTTCATTGATTTTACACAAGTCTTGTAGAAGTCTCCATTTGCCAGTAGCCTCACTAATGCAAAAGATGGGTGAGTTCCACGGAATGGTGGACTCTTCCATGTCACCTTTTTCAATTTGATCCTCTATTAATTGTCCTATTGTTAGCAGCTGGTCCCCTCTCAGGGGCCACTGGTCCACCCAAACCGGGCGAGTTCCCTCTGTATGAGTGACCTCTGGCTCCTCCGCATGTTGGGTGCCATCTGTCACAGCCCGGGGGAAGAATGGGCCCCACCACGGAGTTGGGGTGAAGCCAAATGGTCCTTTATTACAGGGTAGCACCAGCTTTTAGAGGGTTCTGAGGGAAGGTGGGGGGAGCAAAGTGGGCACAGCAAACCATCCAGGGACATAGAAGGAAAATGGGAGTGGTGCTAACAGTACATGGAAGTGACCATAGAAGGGACATAACTGTATTAATAAATAGGGAATAAATGTAACATGTCAAAAATATAATTTATATAAATAATAATAAATAAGGTACATTCCAATGTGGCAACAGGTAAAAAGGGGGTTAACACAGGGTACTGAACATAGGGGACCCCTCATAAAAATGACAAAAGGAAGGGGGTACATTTCAAGGGTACGGAATACAACTATATGAAGTTTATAGTTTAACAAAAGTCCACACAGCTCAGGTAATCACTTGAAGATAGTGAATGTGTAAGTCTTGGAAGTTTCACAGACTTCTTCTTTAGTCTCCACTTCACGCTTCCACATCTCATAACCATCAGACTTTTGGCTCCCCACAGCCTTTGAACCTCAGGGACTGAGAGCAGATTGCACAAACCTTCCTGTGGGTCAAAGAGAAACTCCAGGTATCTCAGAGCATTAGTGGGTGCAGCTGAGGGCCATTCCCAAAACAGGCTTCTCATGGACCCCCTTGGAGGAGATAATTGGAGGCCACGATGGCACAAACCTCTCAAAGACTTGGTATCAAAAGCAAAACCCAAAGTCCCCCAAAAAAATGAACTCCTTGAAAGAATTAATGAGCCCCAGTGAGTGTCACTACTGACACAGGCTCTCAAGGGACTGGTTAAAGCAGATAATTGCAGAGGATTGCACAAACCTCTTGGAGATTCAGTGTGGAAAGGAAAATGAAAAGTACTTTGAAAAACCTGCAGGCCCTTGAAGCATTAACAAGCCCCACTGAGTCTCCTCATTGACAAAGGCTCTCATGGGACTAATTAAAGCAGATCTTTGGAGGCCATGATTGCACAAACCTCTAAAAGACTGTCAAAAATAAGTGCCTGAACAAACCTTGAGTATCTTGGAGCATTAATGAGCCCCACTGAGTGTTGTTACTGTAATAAACACCGCTATAATTCACCTCAGTAAAAGAAACAAATGAATTACTAGAGCCTCATAAAAGAATAAAACAAACGGATAGTAAAAGTTAATTACACCCCCATAAAGAGATAAGGCAGACCATTTGTAAGGTCATCAAGGTCATAAGCCATAAATCATCTCTGCTTTCCTAAAATGAATTATGGTAGGATTCTGATCTTCTAGGAGCCTTGTTGTCTGAGAATGTATGAATTATAGGGAAACTGTCACTGTTGTAGAGATAACAACCTAGCTTTAGTTGTGAAAACCATCATCATGGCTGGGCTTCGCGAACAAAGATTTGAGAAGGGCTCTACCCACGCTTGCTACAAGCACACTGATGGCTAAAAAGGCCAATGGGAGATAGAAAAGTCTGGTTGCTGAAGGCACAGCAGAAAGACTCCCTTGGTGAGATCGACAAGATGCGATTCTTTCTTTTCTCCTTGAGAGTGATCCTGCGTGTGTTCTCAAAAGCAGCAGCAGCGTTATAGATGGTGTGTCTCCAGGCCTCCTGATTGGAGGCCAGGGTAGACCAATGGTGGTGATCATCAGTATGGCCAAGGTTGAGGGATTGTTTCAGGCAGTCCTTGTATCTCCTCTTCGGGGCTCCTCTCCTGTGGCAGCCAGTGGCAAGTTCCCCATAGAGCACAATCTTAGGGAGGCGGCAGTCCTGCATCCTGGAGACGTGCCCTGCCCAGCACAACTGTGTTCTCAGCAGCATGACCTCAATGCTTGTGACTGCTGCCTGTTCAAGGACAGACGTGTTGGTCACATAATCCGTCCAGTGGATGTTTAGGATTGTAAGGAGGCAGCGCTGATGAAAGACTTCCTGAGGTGCAGGCAGATAGAAAACTTCTGTCTTCTTCAAACTGACTTCCAGCCCAAAAAGCTCAGCAGCCTCTGCAAAGCAGGATGTTAAACACTGCAGAGCTACTTCTGTGTGGGCCACGAGGGTGGCATCATCAGCTTAAAACAGCTCACGGACAAGATGATTTAAGGTCTGAGTGTGGGCCTTCAGTCGCCTTAGGTTGAAAAGGCTCCCATCAGTACGATATCGAATGTAGACACCGTTTTCATCATCGAGGTCTGCCGTGGCCCTTTGGAGCATCTTACTGAAGAAGATTGTGAATAGAGTTGGTGCAAGAACGCAGCCTTGCTTCACACCACTGGTTATTGGAAAGGGCTCAGAAAGTGCATCGCCATATCTGACTTGGCCACGCTGGTCCTCATGAAGCGAGATGAACACTTTAAGGAACTTTGGGGGACATCCTAAAAGTTCCAAAATCTGCTACAGACCTTTTCTGCTCACAGTATTGAAAGCCTTGGTGAGATCAACAAAGGCTGCATAGAGTCCTTTGTTCTGTTCCCTGCACTTCTCTTGCAGCTGTCTGAGAACAAATACCATGTTGGTGGCACCCCTATTAGCTCTGAAACCACACTGGCTTTCAGGTAGAAGTTCTTCTGCTATAGTGGGTATTAATCTGTTCAAAAGAATTCTTGCAAGGATTTTATCAGCAATGGAGAGCAGAGTAATACCTTGGTAATTTGAACAATCTGTTTTATCTCCTTTCTTCTTCTACAAGGTAACAATGACTGCGTCATGATGGTCTGATTGTAGTTTGCCTCATTCCTAATAATGCACCACAAATTCCACTTGAATCCCACCTGAAGTCTGGAGGCATGGAGGCCAAGCACTGCATGCTAAGTTTCATGAATTTGTGGTACCTTCTGTGTAGAGGAACAGGAACTCAAGTTTATACTTGAAATATTGATATTTAAAAAGTGCTGAGATGATTATGATTCCAACAGTTCTTATCTCACTGCAGTGAACTTCAGAGATTTAAATGGTTGGTTTTTTCCTTTTTACCGTTCTATATATCTGTTTACTGAAAGAGTAATTCAGAGCAATTCAGAAGTTCTACTAATCTAATACTAGCCCGAGTCACAACATTCCTATGATTGTATTAAATTTATACCTTCATACAATGAACTTGAAATGTTAGATGTTTTCTTCTTTGTTGAACTAAATCAACTGTGTGATATGGGTGTCAAGAGTGCTTCATCTCCAAAGCAGACTGACTTGAGCACTTGTGAAAATAAATCTTAAGGAATTTGAGAAGAAATATAAAATTTAGTGATTGATATAGCACATATAGTTTCTGATGATGTCCCTTGATCACCTACTTTGAAATAACCAGTATGTAATACTGTCTTATTAACTCTGACTTGACTAGAAGTTAACACATAAAATGAAATAACATCAGCAGATAACAGAATAGTGGTACTTTAATATGAAACAAATTAAGTGCATTTCAGTTAGAAATTTAAAGTGTACAGCATTGCTTTCTTGTGTTCTTTTAGTTTGAATGACATTGTTTCTGTCCTATTGCATAGAAAACTCAAATTACTACAAGGTGCAGAAATGCAAACGTTACTTGCCAGTATTATATCTTTGAATTCATTAACTTTAGCGTTCAAAGCATAAAAGGGGGGAGAGAATATGCATGTGCATAAAGAGGTGCTGGATCAGAACAGATCTCATTTAGGTTTGTTAAGCCCATATATTCCTTATACCAATTCCCCTTCAAAACAGGTACAGTTGTTGAACATGAACATCAGAAATGACAGACTGAGGAGCACACGACCAATTACTACTTAAAATGTAAAATGTGTG
>NW_026087811.1:0-29598 GCF_022539395.1 Myiozetetes cayanensis | reverse complement strand
GGGACCCCCAGAAATGGGCACAGGGACCCCTGGAATGGGGGCTGGGACCCCCCAAAATGGAGGCTGGGACCCCCAAAATGGAGGCTGGGATCCCTAAAATGGGGGCTGGGACCTCTAAAATGGGCACAGGGACCCCCAGAAGTGGGCACAGAGACTCTAAAATGGGGGTTGGGACCCCTAAACGGAGGCTGGGACCTCTAAAATGGGCACAGGGAACCCAAAAATGGGGGCTAGGACCCCTAAAATGGAGGCTGGGACCCCCAAAATGGGCCTGAAATGGGCACAGAGACCCTAAAATGGGGGCTGGCACCCCTCAAAATGGAGGCTGGGATCCCTAAAATGGGCACAGGGACCCCCAGAAATGGGCACAGAGACCCTAAAATGGGGGCTGGGACCCCCAAAACGGAGGCTAGGATCCCTAAAATGGGGGCTGGGACCCCTAAAATGGGCACAGGGAGCCCCAGAAATGGGCACAGAGACCCCAAAAATGGGGGCTAGGACCCCTAAAATGGGCACAGGAACCCCCAGAAATGGGCACAGAGACCCCAAAAATGGGGGCTAGGACCCCTAAAATGGGCATAGGGACCCCCAAAATGGGCACAAGGATGCCCAGAATGCGGGGTGGGACCCCCAAAACAGGCACAAAGGACTCCCCCAAAAACGGGGACAGGGACCCCCAAAAATGGGAACACGACACATGGAAAAGGGGGATCTGGGGCCACCCAGGAGCCCCAAAAGGGGCTGGAGACCCCCTCCAGGAAAGGGGGGGATTTTGGGGGTCTCACCCACCAGGAAGACGTCGCAGAAGCTGCGGAGCCAGAAGTGCTGCACGGCCGCCAGGGCCCCGTGGAATTCCAGGGAATCCAAGCGGTCACAGCACTCGGAGACGGCCCCAGCCAGGCGGGAAAGCACCCAGCGCTCCATGGGACCCCCTGGGACCACCTGGAATGGGATCAACATGGGATTAGGGGGGTCAAACAGCACCCAGCGCTCCATGGGACCCCCTGGGACCACCTGGAATGGGATTGGGATGGGATTGGGATGGCATTGGAGAGGATCAAACAGCACCCAGCGCTCCATGGGATCACCTGGGACCACCTGGAATGGGATTGGGATGGGATTGGGATGGGATTGGGATGGGATTGAGGGGATCAAACAGCACCCAGCGCTCCATGGGATCACTTGGGACCACCTGGAATGGGATCAACATGGGGTTGGGATGGGATTGGGGGGGTCAAACAGCACCCAGCGCTCCATGGGACCACCTGGGACCACCTGGAATGGGATTGGGATGGGATTGGGATGGGATCAAACAGCACCCAGCGCTCCATGGGACCCCCTGGGACCACCTGGAATGGGATTGGGATGGGATTGGGATGGGATCAAACAGCACCCAGCGCTCCATGGGATCACCTGGGACCACCTGGAATGGGATTGGGATGGATTGGGATGGGATTGGGATGGGATTGGGATGGGATTGGAGGGGATCAAACAGCACCCAGCGCTCCATGGGATCCCCTGGGACCACCTGGAATGGGATCAACATGGGATTGGGGGGGTCAAACAGCACCCAGCCCTCCATGGGATCACCTGGGATCACCTGGAATGGGATTGGGATGGGATCAAACAGCACCCAGCGCTCCATGGGACCCCCTGGGACCACCTGGAATGGGATTGGGATGGGATTGGGATGGGATCAGGATGGGATCAAACAGCACCCAGCGCTCCATGGGACAACCTGAGACCACCTGGAATGGGAACAGGGGATTCTGGGGGGTCCCTGGTGATCTCTGTGGGTTCTGGGGGTCCCTCTGGATTTTGGGGGTCCCTGTGGGTTCTGGGGGTCCCTGTGGGTTCTGGGGGGTCCCTGGTGATCTCTGTGGATTCTGGGGGTCCCTCTGCATTCTGAGGGTCCCTCTGGATTCTGGGAGTCCCTGTGGGTTCTGGGAGTCCCTGTGGGTTCTGAGGGGTCCCTGTGGGTTTTGGGGGTCCCTGAGGGCACTTGGTGGTCCCTGTGGGTTCTGAGGGTCCCTCTGGATTCTGGGGGTCCCTGTGGGTTCTGAGGGTCCCTCTGGATTCTGAGGGTCCCTCTGGGTTCTGGGGGTCCCTGAGGGCACTTGGTGGTCCCTGTGGGTTCTGAGAAGGTCCCTCTGGATTCTGGGGGGTCCCTCTGGATTCTGAGGGTCCCTGTGGGTTCTGGGGGGTCCCTGGTGATCTCTGTGGATTCTGGGGGTCCCTCTGCATTCTGAGGGTCCCTCTGGATTCTGGGAGTCCCTGTGGGTTCTGGGAGTCCCTGTGGGTTCTGAGGGTCCCTCTGGATTCTGGGGGGTCCCTGTCGGTTTTGGGGGGTCCCTGTGGATTCTGGGGGGTCCCTGTGGATTCTGGGGCTCCCTCTGGATTCTGAGGGTCCCTCTGGATTCTGGGGGTCCCTGTGGGTTCTGAGGAGGTCCCTCTGGATTTTAGGGGTCCCTCTGGATTCTGAGGGTCCCTGTGAGTTTTGGGGGGTCCCTGTGGGTTTTGGGGGTCCCTGAGGGCACTTGGTGATCTCTGTGGGTTCTGGGGGTCCCTCTGGATTTTGGGGGTTCCTGTGGGTTCTGGTGATCTCTGTGGATTTTGGGGGTCCCTCTGGATTCTGAGGGTCCCTGTGGGTTCTGGGGGGTCCCTGGTGATCTCTGTGGGTTCTGGGGGTCCCTCTGGATTCTGAGGGTCCCTGTGGGTTCTGGGGGGTCCCTGGTGATCTCTGTGGGTTCTGAGGGTCCCTCTGGATTTTAGGGATCCCTGTGGGTTCTGGGGGGTCCCTGTGGGTTCTGGGGGCTCCCCGGTGGTCCCAGCAAGCTCCGGGTGGTCCCTGAGGGTCCCCTTTCCCCCTCCCCTTTTACCTGCTCGGGGTGGGGGCTCGAGCGGCCCCCAGGTCCCCCAGGACCCCCAGGACGAAGCGCAGGCCGTTCCACACCTTGTTGCAGAAGCGGCGCTGACTCAGCACCTCCCCCACGTCCACCCGGATTTCGGCTCCTGGGGGGGGTCCCAAACACACCCAGAGGGGTCTCCACAGCCCTGAGGGTGGGGGGGGACTCAGGGACCCCCTTTTTTCCCCCTCTGGGGGTCTTACCGTGGCAGTTCTGGGACAGCAGGGCCAAGCGAAGGGCGTCGGCGCCGCAGGCGGGGATTCCCTGTGGGAACTGCAGCCTCTGGGGGGTCACAGAGGGGGTTTGGGGGGATTTGGGGGGCTGGGGGGTCATAGAGGGGTTTGGGGGGTCATAGAGGGGTTTGGGGGATTTGGGGGTTTTGGGGGGTTCACAGAGGGGGTTTGGGGGAGGTCAGGGGCTCGGAAGGGATCACGGGGGTTTTGGGGGAAATGAGGGGTTTGGGGGATTTGGGGCATTTTAGGGGGGTCTCAGGGTCAGGGTTTGGGGGGTCTCAGGGTCAGGTTTTGAGTGGACTCAAGGTCAGATTTTGGGGGAGTCTCAAGGTCAGATTTTGGGGGATCTAAGGGTCAGGTTTTGGGGGTCTCAGGGTCAGCTTTAGCGGTATCTCAGGATCAGATTTTGAGGGGTCTCAGGGTCAGGTTTTGGGGGTTCTAAGGATCAGATTTTGGGGGATTCTCAAGGTCAGATTTGGGGGCTCCCAGGGTCAGGTTTTGGGGGATTCTCAAGGTCAGACTTTGGGTGCTTCAGGGCCAGGTTTTGGGAGACTCTCAGGATCAGATTTTGGGGGTCTCAGGGTCAGGTTTTGGGAGATTCTCAAGGTCAGATTTTGGGGGGTCTCAGGGTCAGGTTTTGGGGGTCTCAGGGTCAGATTTTGGGGGGTCTCAGGGTCAGATTTTGGGGGGGTCTCAGGGTCAGATTTTGGGGGGTCTCAGGGTCGGGTTTTGAGGGGTGCCAGGATCAGGTTTTGGGGGATTCTCAAGGTCAGGTTTTGGGGGTCTCAGGGTCAGATTTTGGGGGGTCTCAGGGTCAGGTTTTGGGGGTCTCAGGGTCAGTTTTAGGGGTATCTCAGGATCAGATTTTGAGGGGTGCCAGGAGCACATTTTGGGGGTCCCAGGAGTGGGTTTTGGGGGGGTCTTAGGGTCAGATTTTGGGGGGGTCTCAGGGTCAGATTTTGGGGGTCTCAGGGTCAGATTTTGAGGGGACTCAAGGTCAGGTTTTGGGGGGTCTCAGGGTCAGATTTTGGGAGATTCTCAAGGTCAGGTTTGAGGGGTCTCAGGGTCAGGTTTTGGGGAGCCCCAGGGTTGGATTTTGGGGGTTCCCAGGTGTTGGGTGGGGGGTCCCACCTGCCCCTCGGTGGCCGCTCGGAGCTCGGGGGGGTCGAGGACGCGGCTCCGCAGCTTCTCCTGCAGCTCCTGCCGGGGAAAACCCCCCCCAAAAAATAAACAAATAAATAAATAAACAAATAAACAACCTGAAGGGGGGTTGGGGGTGTTTTTGGGGGGGTTACCTGGAGTGTGGCCCCCCTGATGATGTCACGGGGGTCGATGACGTTCCCGAGGGATTTGCTCATTTTCCGACCCCGGGAATCGCGGACCAGCGAGTGCAGCAGCACCTGGGGGGGGGTGGGACCCCAAAACTGAGGGGTGGGACCCCCAAAATTGAGGGGTGGGACCCCCAACTCCACCCTGATACCCAGGGGACCCTGAAAAGGGGAGGTGGGATCCTCGGGAAAGGAGCGGGAAAAGGGGGGGGAGGGGGGGGAGGGATACTCAAAAAGGGACAAAGGACCCCAAAAAAAGGGAAAAAGGACCCCAAAAAAGGGAGTAGGGACCCCAAAAAGGGGAGAAGGGACCCCAAAAAACGGACAGAGAACCCCAAAAAAGGCAGAAGGGACTCCAAAAAGGGGAGAAGGGACCCCAAAAAGGCAAAGAGGATCCCCCAGGAAGGGACAAGAGACCCCAAAAAAGGGACAAAGGATCCTAAAAAAGGGACAAGAGACCCCAAGAAAGGGACAAAAGACCCCAGAAAAGGGAGAAGGGACCCCAAAAAAAGGGACAAAAGACCCCAAAAGGGACAAAGGACCCCCAGGAAGGGCAAGGGACCCCCAAAAGGGTTAAGGGAACCCTGACAAGGGACCCCCAGGAAGGGACAAGGAACCCCCCAAAAAAGAGGAAAAGGACTCAAAAAAGGGACAAAGGACCCCCAGGGGGACATCAGGGACCCCCCCCCCCAGGGGACCCTTGGGGACATCAGGGGACACTTGGGGACCCCCAGGAGGCAACGAGGAACCCCCAAGGAACCCCCAGAACCAACAAAGCCTGGGAACGGGGTGGGGGGTGGGGGGGATTTGGGGACCCTTGGGGACATCGGGGACCTTTGGGGACATCAGGGGACATCAGGGGACACCAGAGGACATCAGGGGACCCTTGGGGACATCAGGGGACACTTGGGGACCCCCAAGAGGCAACAAGGAACACCCAAGGAACCCCCAGAACCAACAAACCCTGGGAACGGGGTGGGGGGTGGGGGGGATTTGGGGACCCTTGGGGACATCAGGGGACCTTTGGGGACACTGGGACCCCCAGGGGACCCCCAGGGGACATCAGGGGACCCTTGGGGACATCAGGGGACCCTTGGGGACCCCCAAGAGGCAACGAGGAACCCCCAAGGAACCCCCAGAACCAACAAACCCTGGGAACGGGGTGGGGGTGGGGGATTTGGGAACCCTTGGAGACATCAGGGGACCTTTGGGGACACCAGGGGACATCAGGGGACATCAGGGGACACGAGGGGACATCAGGGGACCCTTGGGGACATCAGGGGACACTTGGGGACCCCCAGGAGGCAACGAGGAACCCCCAAGGAACCCCCAGAACCAACAAGCGTTAAGAATGGTGGGGGGGATTTGGGGACCCTTGGGGACATCAGGGACCCCCAGGGGACCCTTGGGGACATCAGGGGACACCAGGGGACATCAGGGGACATCAGGGGACCCTTGGGGACATCAGGGGACCCTTGGGGACCCCCAAGAGGCAACGAGGAACACCCAAGGAACCCCCAGAACCAACAAACCCTGGGAATGGGGTGGGGGGTGGGGGACATCAGGGGACCCTTGGGGACATCGGGGGACTCTTGGGGACATCAGGGGACCCCCAGGGGACATCAGGGGACATCAGGGGACACCTGCTGGAAGGGCAGGTGGCCGGTGAGCTGCTGGCCCAGCATGGCCATCCGGGCCACCCAGAAGAAGAGGAGGTCACTGCCCGTCACCAGCACCGAGGAGGGGAAGAAGCGCCGCAGGTCGGGGGTCTGCGGGGACAGGGGAGGGGGACACAGGGTGGGACACCCGTGGGGGGACACCCTGAGACCCCCAGGGACCACCCTGAGACCCCCAGAGACCCCAGAAATCACCCTGAGCCCCCCAGAGTCACCTGGAGGTGTCGGGGACATTTGGGGACATTTGGGGATATTTGGGGACATGGGGGGGGGGGACACCCTGAGACCCTTCAGAGACCCCCAGGGAACCCCAAAAACTGCCCTGAACCCCCTCAGAAACCCCCCCCAGACCCTCAGAGACCCCCAAGACCCTCAGAGACCCCCCAGGGAACCCCAAAGGCCGCCCTGAGCCCCCCCAGAGTCACCTGGAAGTGTCAGGGACATTTGGGGACATTTGGGGACATGGGGGGGGGGACACCCTGAGATCCCCAAGGACCACCCAGGACCCTCAGAGACCCCCCAGGGAACCCCAAAAGCTTCCCTAAACTCCCCAGAGACCCCCCAAGACCCTCAGAGACCCCCAAGACCCTCAGAGACCCCCCAGGGAACCCCAAAAGCCGCCCTGAGCCCCCCCAGAGTCACCTGGAGGTGTCAAGGACATTTGGGGATATTTGGGGACATTTGGGGACATGGGGGGGACACACCCTGAGAACCCCCCAAGGACCACCCAGGACCCTCAGAGACCCCCCAGGGAACCCCAAAAGCTGCCCTGAACCCTCCCAGAGACCCCCCAAGACCCTCAGAGTCACCTGGAGGTGTCAGGGACATTTGGGGGGACATTTGGGGGGATATTTGGGGACATTTGGGGGGATATTTGGGGACATCTGGGGGGACATTTGGGGGGACATTTGGGGGGACATTTGGGGGGATATTTGGGGACATTTAGGGGGACATTTGGGGACATTTAGGGGGACATTTGGGGTCTCACCTGTTGGGGCCAGCCCAGGGCAGCGAAGGGGAAGAGGGCGGAGGAGAACCAGGTGTCCAGGACATCGGGGTCTGCACACCCCCAAAACGGGTCAGGGCACCCCAAAATGAGTCTGGGGGCTCCCAAAAAGGGTCAGGGCACCCCAAAATGAGTCTGGGGACCCCCAAAAAGGGTCAGGAGACCCCAGAAAAGCGTCAGGTGGTGTTTGGGGGGGTCTCAGGGGGGTGTTTTAGGGGGTTATTTTGGGGTGTTTCGGGGGTTATTTTGGGGTGTTTTGGGGGGTTATTTTGGGGTTATTTTGGGGTGTTTTGGGAGTTATTTTGGGGTGTTTTAGGGCTGATTTTGGGGTGCTTTAGGGCTGATTTTGGGCTCTCACCCCTCCTGAGGACAATGCTCTCGGGGGGTTATTTTGGGGGTTATCTTGGAGTGTTTTTGGGGGTATTTTGGGGTGTTTTTGGGGGTTATTTTGGAAATGTTTTGGGGGTTATTTTGGGGTGGTTTTGAGGTCTCTCACTCCTCCTCAGGATGATGCTCTCAGGGGGTTATTTTGGGGTTATTTTTGGGTGGTTTTGGGGGTTATTTTGGGGTTATTTTGGGGTGTTTTTGGAGTCTCTCACCCCTCCTGAGGACGATGCTCTCGGGGGGTTATTTTGGGGTTATTTTGGGGTGTTTTTGGGGGTTATTTTGGGGTGTTTTAGGGTTGATTTTGGGGTGTTCTTGGGGTGTTTTTGGGGTTATTTTGGGGTGTTTTTTGGGGTTATTTTGGGGTGTTTTGGGGAGTTATTTTGGGGTGTTTTGGGGGTTATTTTGGGGTTATTTTGGGGTTATTTAGGGTTATTTTGGGATTATTTTGCGGGGTGTTTTGGGGGTTATTTTGGAACGTTTTGGGGTTATTTTGGGGTGTTTTTGGGGTTATTTTGGGGTGTTTCTGGGGGTTATTTTGGGGTGTTTTTGGGGTTATTTTGGAAACGTTTTGGGGGTTATTTTGGGGTGTTTTGGGGGGTGTTTTTGGGGTGTTTTGGGGGGTTATTTTGGGGTGGTTTTGGGGTTATTTTGGGGTGTTTTGGGGGTTATTTTGGAAACGTTTTGGGGGTTATTTTGGGGTTATTTTGGAAACGTTTTGGGGTTATTTTGGGGTTATTTTGGGGGTGTTTTGGGGGTGTATTTTGGGGTGTTTTGGGGGTTATTTTGGGAGGTGTTTTTGGGGGTTATTTTAGGGGTGTTTTGGGGGTTATTTTGGGGTATTTTGGGGTTATTTTGGAAACGTTTTTGGGTTATTTTGGGGTGTTTTTGGGGTTATTTTGAGGTGTTTTTGGGGTTATTTTGGGGTGGTTTTGGGGTTATTTTGGGGTGTTTTGGGGATTATTTTGGAAACGTTTTGGGGGTTATTTTGGGGTTATTTTGGGGTGGTTTTGGGGGTTATTTTGGGATTATTTTGGGATTATTTTGGGGGTGTTTTGGGAGGTTATTTTGGAAACGTTTTGGGAGTTATTTTGGGGTGTTTTTGGGGGTTATTTTGGGGTGTTTTTGGGGGTTATTTTGGGGTGTTTTTGGGGCTATTCTGGGGTGTTTTGGGGGTTATTTTGGGGTTATTTTGGGGTGTTTTTGGGGTCTCTCACCCCTCCTCAGGACGATGCTCTCGGGGGGTTATTTTGGGGTTATTTTGGGGTTTCTTTGGGGTTATTTTTGGGTTATTTTGGGGTGTTTTGGGGGTATTTTGGGGTGTTTTTGGGGTGTTTTTGGGGGTTATTTTGGGGTGTTTTGGGGTGGTTTTGGGGGTTATTTTGGGGTTATTTGGGGTTATTTTGGGGTGGTTTTGGGGTTATTTTGGGGTTATTTTGGAAATGTTTTGGGGGTTATTCTGGGGTTATTTTGGGGTGTTTTTGGGGTCTCTCACCCCTCCTGAGGACGATGCTCTCGGGGGGTTATTTTGGGGTGTTTTTGGGGTTATTTTGGGGTGTTTTGGGGGTTATTTTGGGGTTATTTTGGGGTGGTTTTGGGGGTTATTTTGGAAACGTTTTGGGGGTTATTTTGGGGTGTTTTTGGGGGTTATTTTGGAAACGTTTTGGGGGTTATTTTGGGGTGTTTTTGGGAGTTATTTTGGGGTGTTTTTGGAACTATTCTGGGGTTATTTTGGGTTATTTTGGGGTGTTTTTGGGGGTGTTTTTGGGGTTATTCTGGGGTGCTTTTGGGGTTATTTTGGGGTGTTTTTGGGGTCTCTCACCCCTCCTCAGGACGATGCTCTCGGGGGGTCTCTGCAGCGCCTCGGCCGCCGCCGCTCGAGCCTCGTCCTCGCTGCACCCCACGAACCAGGGACCCTCCTGGGGGGGCTCCCCGGGGGACCCCCCCTCACCTTCACCTTCAGGGGGGTCCCAGGGCCCGCCAGGACCCCCGGGGGGCTCCCCCAGCGCTTGGTAGGCCGGGATTTGGTGGCCCCACCAGAGCTGCCGGGACAGGCACCAGTCCCTGGGATGGGGGGACAGAAGGGGGGGTCAGGGGGACCCCCAGATATGGGGGGGACACCCCCCCAAGACACCTGGGGAACTCCAGATGGGTGGGAACCCCCTTTCCTGGGAATGCCCTTGGATACCTGGAGACACCCCCCCCCACCCCAGGTACCTGGAGAGCCCCCCTGGATATGTGGGACCCCCTCTCTGGACACCTGAACCCCCACCCAAAATCACCTGAGAGCCCCTCCCTGAGACCCCCCATCACCTGGGACCCCAAAATCACCTGGGACCCCCAAAATCACCTGAGACCCCCCTTTTGCCCTCCCCATTACCTGGGATCCCCAAAATCATCTGGGACCCCCCTTTTGCCCCCTCCTCTCACCTGGGACCCCTCAAAAATCACCTGGGACCCCCAAAATCACCTGGGACCCCCCTTTTGGCCCTCCCCATTACCTGGGACCCCAAAATCACCTGGGACCCCTCCTTTGGCCCTCCCCATCACCTGAACCCCCCAAAATCACCTGGGACCCCCTTTTGCCCCCTCCTCTCACCTGGGACCCCCAAAATCACCTGAACCCCCAAAATCATCTGGGACCCCCCTTGCCCTCCCCATAACCTGGGACCCCCAAAATCACCTGGGACCCCCACCCAAATCACCTGAGACCCCCTCCCTGAGACCCCCATCACCTGGGACCCCCAAAATCACCTGGGACCCCCCTTTTGCCCCCTCCTCTCACCTAGGACCCCCAAAATCACCTGGGACCCCCTCTTTGGCCCTCCCCATCACCTGGGACCCCCAAAATCACCTGAACCCCCCCAAATCACCTGAGCCCCCCTTTTTGCCCCCCTCACCCCACATTCTCCATCCAGGTCTTCCAGTTCTTCTCGTGGAATTTGGGGACCAACTGGAGCCTCCCTGATGTCACTGCCTGGGTGGGGAGGGGACACAGGGCACAGGTGACACCCCAGGCGTGTCCCCAACCCCCAGGGACCCCCAGGGACCCCCCTCACCTGCAGGGCCTTCTGGGCCATCTCCCCACAGCTCAGGAACCACTGCGGCTTCAGCAGCTGCTCCACCACGTCCCCAGAGCGGCTGGGAGGGGACAGGGGGGGCATTGGGGACATTGGGGACACTTTGGGGACACTTTGGGGGCACTTTGGGGGCGTTTGGGGCGTTTCCAGGAGCGTTCAGGGTGGCTCTGGGGGCTTTGCTCCTGTTTAGTGGCACTTTAAGGACACCTGGGGACACTTGGAGATATCTGGAGATACTTGGGGACACCTGGGGACAGTTGGGGACACTTTGGGGACACTTTGGGGACACTTTGGGGGCGTTTGGGGCATTTCTAGGAGCGTTCATGGTGGTTTCAGGTGGGTTTGCTGTGGTTTGGTGACACTTTAAGGACACCTGGGGACACTTTGAGGACACCTGGGGACACCTGGAGATACTTGGGGACACCTGGGGACAGTTGGGGACTCTTTGGGGACAGTTGGGGACACTTTGGGGAGGGTTTGGGGACACTTTGGGGACACTTTGGGGGCGTTTGGGGCATTTCTAGGAGCGTTCATGGTGGTTTCAGGTGGGTTTGCTGTGGTTTGGTGACACTTTAAGGACACTTGGGGACACCTGGGGACAGTTGGGGACATCCAGGAACACTCTGGGGACACTCTGGGGACACTCTGGGGACACTCTGGGCCATGGGGGGGAGGGGACAGCGGGTACCTGCAGAGGGGGAGGGTCATGGCGTGGTCCTGGACCCCCCGGAACAGCCCCCGCTGGGCCAGAGCTGCCACCACCTGAGGGCGAGCCTCGAACCGGGGAACACCCTGGGGATAGAGGGACATCAGGGGACACAGGGGGACATCCTGGGGACAGGGGGACATCAGGGGGACACCCTGGGGACACAGGGACAGCAGGGGACAGCAGGGACAGCAGGGGACAGCAAGGGGACATCCTGGGGACAGGGGGACATCCTGGGGACAGGGGGACACCCTGGGGGCAGGGGGACAGCAGGGGACAGGAGGGACAGCAGGGGGACATCCTGGGGGCAGAGGGACATCAGGGGACAGCAGGGGGACACAGGGACATCAGGGGGACACCCTGGGGACACAGGGACATCAGGGGACAGCAGGGGACATCAGGGGGACACCCTGGGGACATCAGGGACATCAGGGGACAGCAGGGACATCAGGGGACATCAGGGGGACACCCTGGGGGCAGGGGGACACAGGGGGACACCCTGGGGACACAGGGACATCAGGGGGACACCCTGGGGACAGGGGGACACAGGGGGACATCCTGGGGACAGGGGGACATCAGGGGACAGCAGGGACATCAGGGGACATCAGGGGGACACCCTGGGGACACAGGGACATCAGGGGGACATCCTAGGGACAGGGGGACACCCTGGGGGCAGGGGGACAGCAGGGGACAGGAGGGACAGCAGGGGGACATCCTGGGGGCAGAGGGACATCAGGGGACAGCAGGGGGACACCCTGGGGACATCAGGGACATCAGGGGACAGCAGGGACACAGGGGGACACCCTGGGGACACAGGGGACATCAGGGGACAACAGGGGGACACCCTGGGGACACAGGGACATCAGGGGGACACCCTGGGGACAGGGGGACATCAGGGGACAGCAGGGGGACACAGGGACATCAGGGGGACAGCAAGGGACAGCACAGAGACAGGGGGACACCCTGGGGACAGAGGGACAGCAGGGGGACAGTAGGGGGACATCCTGGGGGCAGGGGGACACAGGGGGACACCCTGGGGACAGGGGGACATCAGGGGACAGCAGGGGGACACCCTGGGGACACAGGGACATCAGGGGACAGCAAGGGACATCAGGGGGACACCCTGGGGACAGGGGGACACAGGGGGACACCCTGGGGACAAAGGGACATCAGGGGACACAGGGGGACATCCTGGGGACAGGGGGACATCAGGGGACACCCTGGGGACAGAGGGACATCAGGGGGACACAGGGACATCAGGGACATCAGGGGACAGTAGGGGGACACCCTGGGGACACAGGGACATCAGGGGGACATCCTGGGGACACAGGGACATCAGGGGACAGCAAGGGGACACCCTGGGGACACAGGGACATCAGGGGACAGCAGGGGACAGGAGGGGACACCCTGGGGACACAGGGACATCAGGGGACAGCAGGGGGACATCCTGGGGACACAGGGGACAGCAGGGACAGCAGGGGACACCCTGGGGACACAGGGACATCAGGGGACAGCAGGGACAGCAGGGGGACACCCTGGGAACACAGGGACAGCAGGGGACACCCTGGGGATAGGGGGACAGCAGGGGGACACCCTGGGGACACAGGGACATCAGGGGACAGCAGGGGGACAGGGGGACACCCTGGGGACAAAGGGACATCGGGGGGACACCAGGGGGACACTCTGGGGACACAGGGACATCAGGGGACAGCAGGGGGACAGGGGGACATCCTGGGGACACAGGGACAGCAGGGGACACAGGGGGACAGAGGGACAGCAAGGCGACACTTTGGGGACAGTTTGGGGTTGTACCTGCAGCCACCCCCCCCCAAAGGGGGCAGAGAGTGTGACAGGGGACACTTTGGGTACACTCTGGGGACACTCTGGGGACACTCTGGGGACACTTTGGGGACACTTTGGGGCCGTACCTGCAGCCACCCCCCCCCCGGGGGGCAGAGGGTGCCGTCGTCAGCGATGACGGAGAGCAGGGGCAGCCCCTGGGCCCGGGCCAGGGCCAGGTCCTGGGCACTGTGCCCTGGGGTCACCTTCACTGCCCCTGGGGACACGCCTGGGTCACCCCCTGCCACCTCCTGTCACCCACAGCCACCCCAATGTCACCCCCTGCCACCTCCTGTCACCCACAGCCACCCCAGTGTCACCCAGTGTCACCCAGAGCCACCCACAGCCATCCCAGTGTCACCCACAGCCAGCCCAGTGTCACCCACAGCCATCCCAGTGTCACCCAGTGTCACCTCCTGTCACCCACAGCCATCCCAGTGTCACCCCTGCCATCCCAGTGTCACCCAGTGTCACCCACAGCCATCCCAGTGTCACCCCCTGCCACCTCCTGTCACCCACAGCCACCCCAGTGTCACCCAGTGCCACCCACAGCCAGCCCAGCATCACCCACAGCCATCCCAGTGCCACCCACTGCCACCCCAGTGTCACCCACAGTCATCCCAGTGTCACCCAGTGTCACACACAGCCACCCCAGTGCCACCCACAGCCACCCCAGTGTCACCCACAGTCATCCCAGTGTCACCCAGTGTCACACACAGCCACCCCAGTGTCACCCACAGCCACCCCAGTGTCACCCACTGCCATCCCAGTGTCACCCAGTGTAACTCACAGCCATCCCAGTGTCACCCCCTGCCACCTCCTGTCACCCACAGGGACACCCCCACCCCACCCCCAGTCCCGTATCAGTCCCAGTTCCCTCCCAGTCCCTCTCCCAGTCCCTCTCCCAGTCCCCCTCTACCCCTCTCCCAGTGCCTCCCATCCCTCTCCCAGTCCCTCCTAGTGCCCCCAGTCTCCCTCAGCCCCTCTCCCAGTTCCTCCAGTCCCTCTCCCAGTGCCCCCATCTCCCAGTCTCTCCCAGTACCCCTCTCCCTCAGCCCCTCTCCCAGTCCATCCTGCTCTCCCAGTGCCCCCCAGTCTCCCCGTCAGCCCCTCTCCCAGTGCCTCCCATCCCTCTCCCAATGCCCCCCAGTCTCCCTCAGCCCCTCTCCCAGTGCCCCCAGTCCCTCTCCCAGTCTCCCCAGTCCCGGTACCGGTGCCCATGTTGGGGTCCACGCTGGGGTCGGTGACGAGGGGCAGGACCCTCCCAGTAAAGGGGTGGCGGAGGCGGCGCCCGTGGAGGTGCTGGGAGAGGGCGGAGCCCGCTCTGACCACGCCCCCCACTCCACAAACCCCGCCCACCCCAGCCCAGGCCCCGCCCACCACGGGCCAGCCCTTTAAAGGCGGTTCTGGGGAAGCCCCGCCCCCTTGGAGGGGCGGAGCCAACACCAACCAATCGGTGCGAGTTCTCCAGGCCAGAAAGGCGCCGCCCCTTCCATTGGCCACGCCCCCCAAAGCCACACCCATTTCCCTTCCTCCAGCCCCTCCCCTTCCGGGCCACACCCATTGAGACCACACCCACTGAGACCACACCCATTGAGACCACACCCATTGAGGCCACACCCATCGAGACCACACCCATTGAGACCACACCCATTGAGGCCACACCCATCGAGACCACACCCATTGAGACCACACCCATTCAGGCCACACCCACCCAGGCCACGCCCCCCACAGGCCCCGCCCCCTCACCGCGTATCGGGGGTCCCGCGGGTGAACGGCCACGGCCACGTCCCCAAACAGGGTCTCGGGCCGGGTGGTGGCCACCGGCACCTCCAGCCCTGGGGGGACACGGGCAGGGGACACTTGGGAACATTGGGGACATTTTGGGGCACTTGGGGACACTTGGGGACATCTCAGGGACACCTCATAGACAGTGGGGACACTTTGGGACATTGGGGACACTTTGGGACATTGGGGACACTCAGGGACATTGGGGACACTCAGGAACACCTTGGGGACACTTGGGGACATTTGGGGACACTCAGGGACACTTAGGGACACTCGAGGACACCTCAGGGACAGTGGGGACATTTGGGGACACTTGGGGACACCTTGGGGACATCTCGGGGACGTTGGAGACACTCGGGGACATTGGGGACACTCAGGGACATTGGGGACACTCAGGGATGTTGGGGACACTTTGGGACAATTGGGGACAGTTTGGGGACGTTGGGGACACTCAAGGACATTGGGGACACCTCAGGGACACCTCAGAGACAGTGGGGACAATTGGGGACACTCAGGGACACCTTGGAGACACTTGGGGACAATTGGGGACACCTCAGGGACATTGGGGACACTCAGGGACACCTTGGGGACATTGGGGACACTTGGGGACATTTTGGGACAACTGGGGACACTCAGGGACACCTTGGGGGCACTTGGGGACACCTCAGGGACAGTGGGGACACTTTGGGACATTGGGGACATTTGGGGACATTTGGGGACACTCAGGGACAGTGGGGACAATTGGGGACAGCGAGGGACATGGGGGGGACCTGAGGTGACACGGGACACCTTGGGGACATTGGGGACACCTCAGGGACATTGGGAACACTTGGGGACACCTTGGGGACATTGGAGACACTTGGGGACATTTGGGGACACTTGGGGACACCTCGGGAACATTGGGAACACTCAGGGACACCTTGGGGACACTTGGGGACATTTGGGGACACTTGGGGACATTGGGGAACCCTCAGGGACATTGGGGACACCTCAGGGACATTGGGGACACTCAGGGACACCTTGGGGACACTGGGGACACTTGGGGACACTGGAGACACTTGGGGACACCTTGGGGACATTGGGGACACTCAGGGACATTGGGGACACTCAGAGACACTTGGGGACATCTCAAGGACATTGGGGACACTTTGGGACATGGGGGGGACCCGAGGTGACCCAGGGCCACCCCGAGGTGACACAGGGGGCCCCTGATGCCACCACCCACGGTGTCCTCAGGGCCACCCACCATCCCCCCTTCAGAGAAGTGACCCAGAGCCACCTGAGGTGGCACAGAGGACCTGATGCCACCCAGAACCACCCCCAGGGTGTCCCCAAGGCCACCTGAGGTGACACAGAGGACCTGATGCCACCCAGGGCCACCCCCAGGGTGTCCCCGAGGCCACCTGAGGTGACACAGAGGACCTGATGCCACCCAGGGCCACCCCCAGGGTGTCCCCGAGGCCACCTGAGGTGACACAGAGGACCTGACGCCACCCAGGGCCACCCCCAGGGTGGCCCTGAGGCCACCTGAGGTGGCACAGGAGGCCCAAAGTGACACAGGGGCCACCCCTGGGGTGTCCCCAAGGCCACCCACCGTCATCCCCCTCCACGGGGTAGGTGAAGGTGACGAGGAGGCCGAAGGTGACGGGCTGGGAACAGCCAGGGACACTCAGCACGGTGGGACCCGTCAGCACCCGCGGCTCCACCTGCAGGGACAGGGCTCAGGGACAGCTGGGGACAGCTGGGGACAGTTGGGGACACCCTGGGGACACCCTGGGGACAGTCAGGGGACAGCCAGGGACACTCAGCACGGTGGGACCCGTCAGCACCCGCGGCTCCACCTGCGGGGACAGGGCTCAGGGACACCCTGGGGACACCCTGGGGACAGCTGGGGACACCCTGGGGACACCCTGGGGACACCCTGGGGACACTCAGCACCGTGGCACCCACCAGTGCCCACGGCTCCACCTGCGGGGACACGGCTCAGGGACCCATGGGGACACCCTGGGGACAGCTGGGGACAGTCAGGGGACAGTTGGGGGCGGTTTCCACTTTGGGGACGCTTTGGGGCCGTTTGGGGACATTTGGGGACCCTGGGGACCCCCCAGACCTCGATGTCGGCCACGGCGGAGCGCAGGGCGCAGCTCCAGCTGACGAGTCTCCGCTCCCTGCGGATCAGCCCCGAGCGGAACAGGCGCACGAAGGCCTCGGACACGGCCCGGGAGAAGCCCTGGGGACGCACAGGGGACACTTGGGGACACCTCAGGGGACAGGAGGTGCCACCCGGGGGACCCTTGGGGACAGCTGGTGGCACTCACGGGGTCCATGGTGAAGGCACAGCGGCTCCAGTCCAGGGAGGCCCCCAGAGCCCGGAGCTGCTCCAGGATCTCGTCCCCGTGGCTGGGGAGGGAGGGACAGGGGACATTCCTGTCACCCTGGGCCACCCACCTGGGTCACCCCTGGGTCACCCCCCTGGGTCACCCCCCTGGGTCACCAAAGTGTCCCCCCAAATCCCCCCACTCCACCCTTGTGTCCCCTCCACGTCCCCTCATGTCCCCTCCCCCACCCCCTCCATGTCCCTCACTGTCCCCAGTGTCCCCCCAATGTCCTCTCAATGTCCCCAGTGTCCCCCAGTGTCCCCAGTGTCCCCAATGTCCCCAATGTCCCCCCACTATCCCCAGTATACCCCAGTGTCTCCCCCAGTGTCCCCCAGTGTCCCCATGTCCCCAGTGTCCCCAGCCACTATCCCCAGTATACCCCAGTGTCTCCCATCCCCAATGTCCCCATGTCCCCACTGTCCCCAGTGTCCCCCCAGTGTCACCCCAGTGTCCCCTCAGTGTCTCCCAATGTCCCCAATGTCCCCTCCATCCCCAGTGTCCCCAGTGTCCCCTCACTGTCTCCAGTGTCCCCAGTGTCCCCAATGTCTCCCAGTGTCCCCAGTGTCCCCCCAGTGTCCCCCAGTGTCCCCCAGTGTCCCCCAATGTCCCCAGTGTCTCCCCAGTGTCCCCCAGTGTCCCCAGTGTCCCCTCAGTGTCTCCCCAGTGTCCCCCAATGTCCCCAGTGTCCCCAATGTCCCCAGTGTCTCCCAATGTCCCTCAGTGTCCCCCAATGTCCCCAGTGTCCCCAATGTCCCCAGTGTGTCCCCAGTGTTCCCAGTATCTCACCAGTGTCCCCCAATGTCCCCAATGTCCCCCAGTGTACCCCCAGTGTCCCCAATGTCCCCCAATGCTCCCAGTGTCCCCAGTGTCCCCCCCAGTCTCCCCCCATTATCCCCCAATGTCCCCAGTGTCCCCCAGTGTCCCCCCAGTCAGTGTCCCCACAACGTCCCAGTGTCCCCAGTGTCCCCCCCAGTGTCCCCCCAATGTCCCCCCAATGTCCCCCAGTGTCCCCCCAGTGTCCCCCCAGTGTCCCCCAGTATCCCCCCAGTGTCCCCAGTGTCCCCTCACCGGCGTTTCCAGGCCCAAACCTCATCCAGGAACTGCTCCCGGCTCAGGTCCTGCCGGCGCAGCCCCCGCTGGAGCCACAACCAGCGCTCCACGACGGCCTGGGGACACCAAAGGGACATTGGGGACATCATTGGGGACATCATTGGAGCCACAGCCAGAGCTCCACGATGGCCTGGGGACATTGGGGACATCATTGGGGACAGTGGGACATCATTGGGGACACCAAAGGGACATTGGGGACATCATTGGGGACACCAAAGGGACATTGGGGACACCAAAGGGACATTGGGGACATCATTGGGGACATCGGAACATCATTGGGGACATCAAAGGGACATTGGGGACACCAAAGGGACATTAGGGACATCATTGGGGACATCATTGGGGACATCACTGGAGCCACAGCCAGCGCTCCACGACGGCCTGGGGACATTGGGGACATCATTGGGGACATTGGGGACATCATTGGGGACATCAAAGGGACATTGGGGACACCAAAGGGACATTGGGGACATCATTGGGGACACCAAAGGGACATTGGGGACATCATTGGGGACATTGGGGACATCATTGGGGACATTGGGGACATCAAAGGGACATTGGGGACATCATTGGGGACAGCATTGGAGCCACAGCCAGCGCTCCACGACAGCCTGGAGACACCAAAGGGACATTGGGGACACCAAAGGGACATTGGGGACATCATTGGGGACACCAAAGGGACATTGGGGACATCATTGGGGACATCACTGGGGACACCAAAGGGACATTGGGGACATCATTGGGGACATTGGGGACAGTGGGACATCATTGGGGACATTGGGACATCATTGGGGACACCAAAGGGACATTGGAGACACCAAAGGGACATTGGGGACATTGGGGACACCAAAGGGACATTGGGGACATCATTGGGGACAGTGGGACATTGGGACATTAGGGACACCAAAGGGACATTGGGGACATCATTGGGGACATCATTGGGGACATCATTGGGGACACCAAAGGGACATTGGGGACATCATTGGGGACATCATTGGGAACATCATTGGGGACACCAAAGGGACATTGGGGACACCAAAGGGACATTGGGGACATCATTGGGGACAGTGGGACATCATTGGGGACATCATTGGGGACATTGGGGACACCAAAGGGACATTGGGGACACCAAAGGGACATTGGGGACATCATTGGGGACATCATTGGAGCCACAGCCAGCGCTCCACGACAGCCTGGGGACATTGGGGACACCAAAGGGACATTGGGGACATCATTGGGGACATTGGGGGGCTGTTTGGGGACACTGGGGGGGTGTTTGGGGACATTGGGGGGTGTTTGGGGACACTGGGGGTGTTTGGGGACATTGAGGGGTGTTTGGGGACACTGAGGGGGTGTTTGGGGACATTGAGGGGTGTTTGGGGACACTGGGGGGTGTTTGGGGACATTGAGGGGTGTTTGGGGACACTGGGGGGCTGTTTGGGGACACTGGGGGTGTTTGGGGACATTGAGGGGTGTTTGGGGACACTGGGGGTGTTTGGGGACATCGGGGACATCACTGGGGACATTGGGGGTGTTTGGGGACATTGGGGGTGTTTGGGGACCTTGGGGTGTTTGGGGACCCTGGGGTGTTTGGGGACCCTGGGCCGTACCTGGGTGGCGATGCCGGCGTGGTCGGTGCCAGGGACCCACAGGACACTCCAGCCCTGCATCCTCCTCCTGGGGGGACACTCAGACCCCCTGGACCCCCCAAAACCCCCCAGGACCCCCAAATCCCTCCAGAACCCCCAAATTCCTCCAGGACTCCCCCCAAATCCCCCCCAATTTCACCCCAAATCCCTCCAGACCCCCAGATCCCCTCCCAGGACCCCCCAAGACCCCCCCATCCCCGTACCATCTGACGAGCACGCCCTGCAGGGAGACCCCACCCTAACACCCCCCCAAACCCCCCCAAATCCCCTCCAGACCCCCCAAATCCCCCCAATTTCCCCCAAACCCCCTCCAGACCCCTCAGATCCCTCCCAGGACCCCCCCAAGACCCCCCGGTACCATCTGACGAGCACGCCCTGCAGGAGACCCCAAATCCCCCAAAACCCCCCCAAATCCCTCCAGGACCCCCAAATCTCTCCAAGACTCCCCCAAATCCCCCCACTTTCACCCCAAATCCTCCAGACCCCCAGATCCCTCCCAGGAGCCCCCCAAGACCCCCCCAACCCCCGGTACCATCTGAGCCGTCCTGCAGGAGACCCCACCCTAACACCCCCCAAACCCCCCACATCCCTCCAGACTCCCCCAAATCCCCCCAATTTCACCCCAAATCTCCTCCAGACCCCCAAATCCCTCCCAGGACCCCCCAAGACCCCCCGGTACCATCTGACGAGCACGTCCTGCAGGAGACCCCCACCCAAACACCCCCCAAAACCCCCAAATCCCCTCCAGACCCCCAAATCCCTCCAGAACCCCCAAAACCCCCCAGGACCCCCAAATCCCTCCAGGACTCCCCCAAATCCCCCAGTTTCACCCCAAATCCCCCCATTTCACCCCAAATCTCCTCCAGACCCCCCAAATCCACCCCAATTTCACCCAAATCCCTCCAGACCCCCAAATCCCCCCAAACCCTCCAGACCCCCAAACTCCTCCAGGACTCCCCCAAATCCCCCAGTTTCACCCCAAATCCCCTCCAGACCCCCAAATCCCCCCACTTTCACCCCAAATCCTCCAGACCCCCAAACCCCTCCAGGACTCCCCCAAATCCCCCAATTTCACCCCAAATCCCCCAAATCCCTCCAGACCCCCAGATCCCCTCCCAGGACCCCCCAAGACCCCCTCCCGGTACCATCTGACGAGCACGTCCTGCAGGAGACCCCAGGGCGTGGCCCAGGTGGAGGGTCCCGGTGACGTTGGGGGCAGCACCAGGCTCAGCACGGGGGCCCCCGGCTCCTCCTGGTGGGAGGGCGAGATTGACCCCCCAAATCCACTTGACCCCCCAAATCCACTTGAACCCCCAGATCAATTTAAAGCCCCCAAATCTATTTAATCCCCCCAAATCTATTTAACACCCCCAAATCGATTTGACCCCCAAATTTGATTTTTGGCCCCCCTCCGAAATTTTTAACCCCCCATTGGGGGTTTTTTGCCCCCAAAATGAATTTTAAATCCCTCCCTAAAATCGCTTTCTACCCCTCAGATATTTTTAAGCCCCAAATATTTTTAACCCCCAAATTTGTGTTTTACCCCCCAAAATATTTTCAGTCCCCCCAAAATCCATTTTAAACCCCCTCCTTGAACAAATTTTAACACCCTCCCAACAAAAAAATTACTCACCAAAACCCACGTTATTTTATTTTTATCACCCCAAATATTTCCAACCCTCCCCTCCCCCAGGTATATTTTAAACCCCCTCCAAATATTTTTCCACCCCAAAAATTACGTTTACTGCCAAAAAGTAAAATTCTCAAAAAAAAAACCCTCATTTTTGAGCCTCCAAAAATGTGGATTTTTAGCCGCCCGAAATAAACGTTTACCTCTTCTAAATTCACATTTTTTTATCCCCCCAATAATTTTAAAGCCTAAGAATGTTTTGAATAAATAAAACAAAATATAAATAAAAATAAAAATAAAAATTAAATATAATTTAACTAACGTGAATAAAAAATATAAACAAATAAATAAATAAATAAAATTAAAAATCAAAATAAAAAATTAAAAACTGGAAATAAGAGAATATTCTACCCCCCCCCACACTTCTCACCTGCTCGGGGGGTTTGAAGACCCCTCCCCTCTCCCACCACTGGTACCAGGCGGCCTCCACGTACCGGGGGCTGTAGGTGGGGGGCAACGGGACCCCCGTGGCTGGGACCCCCCCAACACCAAAAATTAACTTGGAGGGGGTGCTGGGACCCCCCAAAATCCCCCCAAAGTCCCAAACCCCTCCAGGACCCCTCAAACTCCCCCCAAATCCCCCCAGGACCCTCCCAAACCTCCCAAGGAGCCCCCAAATCCTCCCCGGGACCTCCTAAATCCCCCCCCCAAATTCCCCTAAATCTCCCCAGGACCCCCTAAAATCTTTCCAGGACCCCCCAGAGCTCTCAAGGAGCCCCCAAACCCCTTCTAGGACCCCTAAACCTCCCCTAAATTCCCCAAATCCCTCCAGGACCCCCAAAGCCCCTCCAGGACCCCCAAATCCCCAGCCCCCAAACTCCCCAGGACCCCCAAACCCCCTCCAGGACCACGCAAATCCCACCCAGGGACCCCCAAATCCCACCTAGGACCCCAAATCCCCTCCAGGACCACCCAAATCCTCCCCAGGACCCCAAACTCCCTCAGGACCCCCAAATCCCACCTAGGACCCCAAATCCCACCCAGGACCCCAAACCCTCCAGGAGCCCCAAATCCCTCCAGGACCTCCAAACCCCTCCAGGTCCACCCAAATCCCCCCAGGGACTCCCAAACTCCCCAGGGACCCCAAATTCCCCCAGGACTCCCCAAACTTCCCCAGGGTCCCCCAAATCCCACCCAGGACCCCCCAAATCCCACCCCATCACCTTTCTTGCCGTCGGGGTGCAGGGGGTGCAGATATTCCACCTCAGCCTGGGGGGCCCAGCCCTTGGGGGGGGCTCTGGGGGGCACCTGGGGGGGCTGCCACACCAGTACGGACCAGTACGGACCAGTACACAGCAATGATCCCCCCCCCGATCCCACCTGCCTCCCTCTCTCTGTCCCAGTCCCCCCAATCCATTCCAGTCTGTACCAGTCCATCGCAGTCCCTCCCAGTCCATCCCAGTCCCTCCCAGTCCATACCAATCCCTCCCAGTCCACCCCAGTACCCCTAGTCCTCCCAGTGTCTCCAGTCCATCCCAGTCCCTCCAGTCCGTCCCAGTCCAGTCCATCCCAGTCCCCCCAATCCATCCCAGTCCCCCCAGTCCATCCCAGTCCTCCCAGTGTCTCCAGTTCATCCCAGTCCATCCCAGTCCTCCCAGTGTCTCCAGTCCATCCCAGTCCCCCCCAGTCCCTCCCAGTCCCCCCAGTCCATTCCAGTCCCTCCCAATCCTCCCAGTGTCTCCAGTCCATTCCAGTCCAGTCCATCCCAGTCCTCCCAGTCCATCCCAGTCCCTCCACTCCATCCCAGTCCCTCCCAGACCCCACAGCGCCTCCCAGTCCCCCCAGTCCTCCCAGTGTCTCCAGTCCATCCCAGTCCCCCCAGTCTGTCCCAGTCCAGTCCGTCCCAGTCCATCCCAGTGTCTCCAGTCCACCCCAATCCCTCCAGTCCATCCCAGTCCCTCCCAATCCATCCCAGTCTGTACCAGTCCATCCCAGTCCCTCCCAGTGTCTCCAGTCCATCCCAGTCCCTCCAGTCCGTCCCAGTCCTCCACTCCATCCCAGTCCCTCCTAGTCCCTCCAGTGTCTCCCAGTCCCCCAGTCCCTCAGTCCATCCCAGTGCCTCCCAGTCCTCCCAGTCCATCCCAGTACCCTTCTCCCAGTCTCCATCCTAGTCCATCCCAGTCCATCCCAGTCCATCCTGTCCCCAGTCCCACCTGTCCCATCCCAGTGCCCCCAGTCCATCCCAGTGCCCCATCCCAGTGCCCCCATCTCCAGTGCCATCCCAGTCCCTCCCAGTGTCCCCAGTCCCACCTAGTCCCCTCTCTCCCAGTGCTCCAGTCCCCAGTCCATCCCAGTGCTCCATCCTAGTCCATGCCCCTAGTCCTCCCCTAGTCCATCCCACTCCATCCCAGTCCGCATCTCAGTCCTCCCAGTGTCCCCAGTCCCACCTGTCCCCTCTCTCCAGTGTCCTCAATCATCCCAGTCCTCCCAGTCCTCCCAGTTCCCCAGTCCCACTGCCTCTCTCTCCCAGTGTCCCCAATCCATCCCAGTTCCTCCCAGTCTCACCAGTGCCCCCCAGTCCCAGTCCCTCCCAGTGCCCCACCATCCCAGTGCCTCCCAGTCCTCCCAGTGTCCCAGTCCCACCTGCCCCCATCCCAGTCCTCCCAGTGCCTCCCAGTCCCTCCCAGTGCCCCCAGTCCCACCTGCCCCTCCCTCTCCATCCTCCTCCTCCTCCTCCTGTCCCGCCTCCTCCTTCCCCGCAGCCTCGCGCGCTTGGGGGTCCACACCGGGGGTCCCTGGGGGTCCCGGCGCCGGACCTGGATCGGGACTCCCGGACCCCCAAAAACCCGGGGAGACGGCGGGACAGGGCGGGGGCGTCATTTGGGGGGGAGGGGTTTGGGGGTGGTTTGGGGGTCTGGGGTGGTTTTGGCTGGGAGGGGTTGGGAGTTCCGAGAGGGTCTGGGGGTTTGGGGAGTCCGGGGGATTTGGGGGTCCGGGATGGTTGAGGGGGTTTTGGAGGTCTGGGGTGGTTTTGGGGGGGAGTTCCGAGAGGGTCTGGGGGTGATTTGGGGGAGGTCCGGGGGTTCTGGGGGTGGTGGGAGTGAGGGGGTTTAGGGGATCTGGGATGGTTTTGGGGGGTCTGCAGGGTGGTTTGGAGGTCCGGGGGGTTTGGGGGGTTGAGGGGGGTCCGTGGGGTTGGGGGAGTGTGAGGGGGTTTGGGGGAGTTTGAGGGGGTTTGGGGGATCTGGGAGTGGTTTTGGGGGTCTGGAGGAGGGTTTGGAGGTCCTGGGGAGGTTTTGGGGAGTCCGTGGGGATTGGGGAGTTTGAAGAGGGTTTGGGGAGATCGTGGGGGTCTGGGGGTCTGGGGTGGTCTGGGGGTGGTTTGGGGGTTTGGGGGTTTGGGGGATCCGAGGGTGGTTTGGGGGTCTGGAGGGGGTTTGGAGGGTCCCGGGAGGGTCTTTGGGGGTCCGGTGGGGGTTGGGGAGTTTGAGGGGGTATGGGGAGATCGGGGTGGTCTGGGGAGGTTTGGGTGGTTTGGGGAGGTTTGGGTGGTTTGGGGGTTTGGGGGCTTGGGGGATCCGGGAGTGGTTTGGGGTCTGCAGGGGGTTTGGAAGGGTCCCGGAGGGTTTTGGGGGTCCGGGTGGGGGATTGGGGGAGTTTGAGGGGGTTTGGGGAGATCGGGGGGGTCGGGGAGGTCCGGGTGAGGTTTGGGTGGTCTGGGGGAGGTTTGGGGGGGTTTGGGGGGTTTGGGGGGAGGGTCCAGGGGTTCCCCCCGAGTACCGGGAGGGCACCGGGACGGACACGTGACCGCAAAGGGGGCGGGGCCGGATGCACGGGACCGGATTCGGGGCCGTGGTGGGCGTGGCCTCGGTCGGGAGGGGGCGTGGCCTCCGCCTGCAGGGGGCGTGGTCTTGTTGGAGGGGGCGTGGTCTAACAGCTAGTTCAATTAGAGGTAAAATCTAATTAGTCTTAATTTAGGGCGTGGTCCGGTGGGTGGGCGCGGTCTGAGGGATGGGCGTGGTCTGTTTTGGGGTCCCCTCCCCCCGCCCCGCGCGGAGCACGACGGGAAAAACGAGGACAGAGGGGGCGTGGCCTCCGCTCGTGGAGGGGAATTTTGGGGAGGGGGCGGAAGATTTTGGGGGGCGTGGATTTTGGGGTTGCAAAGGAGAGGTTTTTGGGGGTGGTTTTGGGGCGGGAGGGAAGGTTTTTGGGGGTTGGTTTTGGGAGGAGGGAGGGTTTTTGGGGTTGATTTTGGGGTAGGAAGGAAGATTTCTGGGGTCTGATTTTGGGGTGGGAAGAGAGATTTTTGGGGCTTGATTTTGGGGCTTGCAGGGAAGGTTTTCGGGGGTGATTTTGGGGAGGGAAGTGAAGATTTTGGGGTCTGATTTGGGGAGGCGAGGGGAGATTTTTGGAAGGTTGATTTTGGGAGGAAAGTGAAGATTTTTAGGGGCTGATTTTGGGGAGCGAAAAGAACATTTCCAGGTATTGATTTTTGGGAGCGAAACGAAGATTTTTTGGGGGGTTGATTTTGAGATGGAAGTGAAGATTTTTAGGGGTTGATTTTGGGGGAAAGGGAAGATTTTTGGGGGTGATTTTGGGAGGAAGTGAAGATTTTGGGGGTGATTTTGGGAGGGGAGTGAAGATTTTGGGGGTGATTTTGGGGGCTCCCCACCCTCCCCCAGGATGGAGGCCGGGCCCCCCACCCCCGCGGCTGCAACGGGGGCAGCTCCAGTGCAAGAACCTGCACGAGTTCCTGCGGGGGCTGAGCCCCCCGTGCTGGACCGGCTGTACGGGCACCCTGCCACCTGCCTGGCTGTTTTCAGGTGAGACCCCAAAATCTGAGACCCCTAGTGTCACCCTGACCCCCTATGGGCACCCCTGACCCCCATGGGCACCCCCTGCCACCTGCCTGGCCGTCTTCAGGTGAGACCCCCAAAATCTGAGACCCCCAATGTCACCCTGACCCCCTCATGGGCACCCCCCCCAGGCATCCTGACCCCCAAAGGGCACCCCTGCCACCTGCCTGGCCGTCTTCAAGTGAGACCCCAAAATCTGAGCCTCCCTGGGGTCCTGACCCCCCAATGTCACCCTGAGCCCCCCATGGGCACCCTGACCCTCCAAGGGCATCCCTGCCACCTACCTGGCTGTCTTCAGGTGAGACCCCAAAATCTGAGACCCCCAATGTCACCTGACCCCATGGGCACTCCTGACCCCCCAATGTCACCCTGACCCCCATAGGGCACCCCCTGCCACCTGCCTGGCCGTTTTCAGGTGAGACCCCCAAAATCTGACCCCCTGGGGTCCTGACCCCTTATGGGCACCCCAGCCCCCAAAGGGCACCCCTGCCACCTGCCTGGCCGTCTTCAGTGAGACCCCAAAATCTGAGACCCCCAGTGTCACCCTGACCCCCCCATGGGCACCCCCTGCCACCTGCCTGGCTGTTTTCAGGTGAGACCCCAAAATCTGACCCCCTGGGATCCTGACCCCCTAATGGGCACCCCAACCCCCAAAGGGCACCCCTGCCACCTGCCTGGCCGTCTTCAGGTGAGACCCCAAAATCTGACCCCCTGGGGTCCTGACCCCCTATGGGCACCCTGACCCCCCAATGTCACCCCTGGGCACCCCCATGGGCACCTGCCTGACCCTCCATGGGCACCCTGACCCCCCAATGTCACCTCTGAGCTCCCCAATGTCACCCCTGACCCCCCAAAGAGCACCCCCTGCCACCTGCCTGGCCATCTTCAGGTGAGACCCCAAAATCTGAGACCCCCATGGGCACCCTGACACCCCCATGGGCACCCTGACCCCCCATGTCACCCCTGACCCCCAAGGTCACCCCCTGCCATCTACCTGACCGTCTTCAGGTGCAGACCCCCAAAGTCACTGAGACCCCCAGTGTCACCCTGGCCCCCAGTGTCACCCTGACCCCCCATAGGCACCCTGACCCCCAATGTCACCTCTGACCCCCAAAGGGCACCCTGACCCCCAATGTCACCTGACCCCCATGAGCAGCCTGACCCCCAATGGGCACCCCCTGCCACCTGCCTGGCCGTCTTCAGGTGAGACCCCCAAAATCTGAGACCCCCAGTGTCACCCAGACCCCCCCAATGTCACCCTGACCCCCAATGTCACCCTGACCCCCAGGGCACCCTGACCTCCAAATGTCACCCTGACCCCCAAGGGCACCCAGACCCCCCCAATGTCACCCATGGAGGGGGTTTGGGGGATCCCAGGTGGGCTTAGGTGGATTTGGGGGAGGTTTTGGGGGTTTTGGGGGTCTTGGGTGGATGTGGGGGGTTTTTGGGGTCAGGGGTCTCAGGGGTGTTTTTGGGTGCTGACTCCTGTAACCCCCCAGGGAGCTGCCAGGCCTGGCCCAGGTTGGGATTGAGGGGATTTAGGTGGGATCTGGGTGGGTTTTGGGGTGGTTTTTGGGGTCGAGGGATGGTTGTGGGGGGTTTTTGGGGTCGGGGGTCTCAGGGGTGTTTTGGGTGCTGACCTCTGTAACCCCCAGGAGCTGCCAGGCCTGGCCCAGGTTGGGATTAGGGGATGTTTGGGGTGGTTTTGGGGTCAGGGTTGATGTGTGTGGGTTTTGGGGTCAGGGTGGGTGTGGGGGTTTTTGGGGTCGGGGTCTCAGGGTGTTTTTGGGTGCTGACCCCTGTGCCCCCAGGAGCTGCCAGGCCTGGCCCAGGTTGGGATTAGGGGATTTGGGTGGGATCTGGGTGGGTTTTGGGGAGGCTTTGGGGTCAGGGATTGATGTGTGTGGGGTTTTGGGGTCTTGGGTGGATGTCTGGGGGTTTTTGGGGTCAGGGGTCTCAGGGGGTGTTTTTGGGTGCTGACCCTCTGTAACCCCCAGGGAGCTGCCAGGCCTGGCCCAGGTTGGGATTAGGGGCTTGGGTGGGATCTGGGTGGGTTTTGGGGTGGTTTGGGGTCAGGGATGGGTGTGGGAGGTTTTTGGGGTCGGGGGTCTCAGGGGTGTTTTTGGGGTGCTGACCCCCTGTGCCCCCAGGGAGCTGCCAGGCCTGGCCCAGGTTGGGATTAGGGGATGTTTGGGGTGGTTTTTGGGGGTCAGGGATTGATGTGTGTGGGGTTTTTGGGGTCGGGGATGGGTGTGGGGGGTTTTGGGGTCGGGGTCTCAGAGGGTGTTTTGGGGTGCTGACCCCCTGTAACCCCAGGGAGCTGCCAGGCCTGGCCCAGGCTGGGATTAGGGGGTTGGGTGGGATCTGGGTGGGTTTTGGGGAGGTTTGGGGTCGGGGATGGGTGTGGGGGTTTTGGGGTCAGGGGTCTCAGGGGTGTTTGGGGTGCTGACCCCCTGTAACCCAGGAGCTGCCAGGCCTGGCCCAGGTTGGGATTAGGGGTTGGGTGGATCTGGGTGGGTTTTGGGGGTTTTTGGGGTCAGGGATTGATGTGTGTGGGGTTTTGGGGTCGGGGTGGGTGTGGGGGTTTTTGGGGGTGGGGGTCTCAGGGGTGTTTTTGGGGTGCTGACCCTCCCTGTAACCCCCAGGGAGCTGCCAGGCCTGGCCCAGGCGGGGGTGATGCGGATGCTGTTCCTGGAGCAGCCCCTGCCTCAGGCGGCCGTCGCGCTCTGGGTCAAGAAGGAGCACTAGCAGGTCTGGGGGGTCTTGGGGGCTTTAGGGGGGTTTGGGGGGTCCTGAGGGTGTTTGGGGGTCCTGGGGGGTGTTGGGTGGGATTTAGAGCATCCCTGAGGGGGCTGGGGCGGTTTAGGGGCGTCTTAAGGGGCTCTCAGGGGTCCCTGAGGGTGCTGGGGGGAGCTTGGGAGGGGTCCCTGGTTGGGAGGGGTCCCTGGAGGGCTCTGGGGGGTCCCTGGGGGCTCTGGGGGGGTACCTGGGAGTCCCTGTGGGTTCTGGGGGTTCCTGGGAGTTCTGGG
>NW_026087810.1:0-29412 GCF_022539395.1 Myiozetetes cayanensis | reverse complement strand
AACCCTAAAACCCTAAACCCCTAAACCCCTAAAACCCTAACGCTAACCCTAAAACCCGCTAACCCTAAAACCCTAAAACCCTAAAACCCTAAAACCCTAAAACCCTAAAACCCTAAAACCCTAAAACCCTAAAACCCTAAAACCCTAAAACCCTAAAACCCTAAAACCCTAAAACCCTAAAACCCTAAAACCCTAAACCCCTAAAACCCTAAAACCCTAAAACCCTAAAACCCCTAAAACCCTAAAACCCTAAAACCCTAAACCCCTAAAACCCTAAAACCCTAAAACCCTAAAAAAACCCTAAAACCCTAAAACCCTAAAACCCTAAAACCCTAAAACCCTAAAAAAACCCTAAAACCCTAAAAAAACCCTAAAACCCTAAAAAAACCCTAAAACCCTAAAACCCTAAAACCCTAAAACCCTAAAAAAACCCTAAAACCCTAAAACCCTAAAACCCTAAAACCCTAAAACCCTAAAACCCTAAAACCCTAAAACCCGCTAACCCTAAAACCCGCTAACCCTAAAACCCGCTAACCCTAAAACCCGCTAACCCTAAAACCCGCTAACCCTAAAACCCTAAAACCCGCTAACCCTAAAACCCGCTAACCCTAAAACCCGCTAACCCTAAAACCCGCTAACCCTAAAACCCGCTAACCCTAAAACCCGCTAACCCTAAAACCCGCTAACCCTAAAACCCGCTAACCCTAAAACCCGCTAACCCTAAACCCGCTAACCCTAAACCCCGCTAACCCTAAACCCCGCTAACCCTAAAACCCTCTAACCCTAAAACCCTCTAACCCTAAAACTCTCTAACCCTAAAACTCTCTAACCCTAAAACTCTCTAACCCTAAAACTCTCTAACCCTAAAACTCTCTAACCCTAACTCTCTAACCCTAACCCTAACTCTCTAACCCTAACTCTCTAACTGAAACCACTCACTTAAAACTTTGAAACATAAAAGGTTAACACAAAATTGTAAGAGAAATTTCAAAACCTTAACATTAGGAAACTAGGCAGTCCTTGAGATAGCAACTCAGCGAATCCTAGAGCAGTCCTAGAGAGATAGCTGCATTCCTCACAGAGATAGCAACTCAGCAAATCGTAGGATGAGCCAAAAGTCAGCCTGACCTTATTGTGTTTGCCAAAACTGCCTTAAAAGGAGAAGATCGAAAGAAAGTTCAGAAGTTTACAGTGAGGAAGACTCACACACGACCCCCGCCCAGAGGAAGGCAACAGGAACCCCCACCGTGAAATCTCCCCAAATTGAAGACTCCGCCCAGACTCCGCCTTCATATGAATATTACAATTAGATGTTGCAATTTAATGAATATGTATGATTGTGTTGTAATCCTATACTCAAAAACTGTATAAAAGAGCTATGCTAATTGTACACGACGGAGCTCTTTGCCCAGGGCGACCTGGAGAGCTCCCCAACGCGTTGGGCGACCTGGAGAGCTCCCCAACGCGTTGCTAATAAAATACCTCCTGCTTTAAAGAAACAAACTTTGTCTCTAAAGCAGTTTCTCCGTGCCTTTTTGGGCAAAATTTCGGCATCATTTTGGCGACCCAGATGGGACGTTTTGGTCCTCCTGAGCCGGGGCCTGGGGGTCTAGGGACTCTCTGGGCCCTGCCGGCGGATTTTTGTCGGTAGAGACTCCCCAGACCCCTCGGACCTACGTGCGACGGCGGACAAGAACTCCTGCTTTAAATTAAGAGGTATTTTGCTTTATATGTTGTTGTGTTTTGCTTTATATGTTGTTGTGTTTTGCTTTATATGTTTTTGGAATAGAAAGCACTTTATTGAGACGGGGGTAAGACGTTACCCCCAGGGGAACGCTGAGGGGACGCCCCAGCATATAATCCCCTACGGGTTAGAGTCCCGGCTTGGATTTGGCCACCCCCAGGTATCGTGGGTTAGAGTCCCACTTTGGGTTAGAGTCCCAAAAATTCGGGTTAGAGGCCCGGCCTTGGGGTGGACCCCCAGGTATCATGGGTTAGAGTCCCACTTTGGGTTAGAGTCCCACTTCGGGTTATAGTCCCAAAAATTCGGGTTAGAGGCCCGGCCTTGGGGTGGACTTCCAGGTAATCGTGGGTTAGAGTCCCACCAGAGAACGGAGAACGGGTTAAAATTCGGATAAGTTTGCCGGCAAAAATTGTCTGTCGTATCGCTTGTCTGTCGTATCGCTTGTCTGTCGTATCGCTTGTCTGTCGTATCGCTTGTCTGTCGTATCGCTTGTCTGTCGTATCGCTTGTCTGTTGTAGTGTTTTAACTACTCTGGGATTATTTCCAAAAGTCTGGGAAGGTTTCGACAAATTCTGGGAGTGGTGCCAATCTCTGGGAGCGGTTCCAATAACTTCTCTCGAGAAAGGACTTTGGAATGTGAAAAAAACTTACAGTATGAAATATGAGTTTTACTTATTTTCTTAAATTCTGCTTATTTTCTGTACTGTTTAATGGACTGCGCATCTAAATCTTAGGATAAAAATCTGTTCTTTCTGTAATTGTTCATTCTATAGTGTAACAGTACATGTAAGCCCAAAGAGAATGCAAGAAATTGTACTTGATTAAGATGAGGCAGGGATCAAATACTTTGTAAACGATATATCTTTTAGCTTGCAACAGACTGAATATTGGGCAGCAGTATTTTACGGTCTGCAAGTGACACCTCGCGACTTTATTTGGTAAAGCAATAAGCTAAAAGGTAAGAACGTTTCATCTAAAAGTGTACAGGTGTGAATGCGTGTGAGTGAGACGTGCAAATAAGCACGAAGTGAGTGCGGAGTCCTAATCTGCGGTTCCTGTTCTTCGCGAGAAGCCAGGCCAGAGACGGACGAAGCGATTGGAAACTGTGTGTATGAAGTATTGACACAAAAAAAAAAAAAAAAAAAAGAAAAAAAAAAAAAAAAGAAAAAGAGAAAGCGGATCACAGAAGCTGAGTAGTCCACAAGGCTCAGAAAATTACCGAGAAGAGAGTAGTCCTCTCAGTTCGGAGACTGATAAGAAAGAGGACAGCTCACCACGACTGGAGCTAGAGGTTCGGGAAAAAAAAAGAGTAGCCCACCTAAACTGAGAGGTAGCCAAAATAGAGATTGCAGTACACCATGAGATGAAAACACCTCACGAAGATCAGGCAGCCCGCCAAGTCCAGGCGGCCCGCCAGGACCAGGCAGCCTGCCAGGATCAGGGAGCACCAGAAAGGGGGGTAGCTTCCCTGAGCTAAGATGCAGTGATGATGATGATGATATAGTTAGCCAGAACAAAAAGGCAGACAACTCACAGAAATTGAGTATAGTCATTCAGATAGAGGATAAAAGAGAGACCTGCAAACGCTATCATTGTACATCAGAACAGTGAATGAGGGGGACCGGTGAGTCGTTCCCTAGCAGACCCACTGGTTAAAATGAAGCTAGGGGAAGGTGAAAAAGAATTAAACTTTTTAATAGATACAGGAGCAACATTTTCGGTTTTGAATCAAGAATTGGTACCCAGAAGTGATGAATTTGTACAGGTCGTGGGAGCGACAGGCCAACCAGAAAAAGCCTACTTTCTAAAACCTATTAAATACAAAATTGGGAAACAGATGGGAATTCATCAATTTTTGTATTTACCAAATTCTCCAAAGCCTCTAATAGGTAGAGACCTATTAGAGAATTTAGGGGCGGTAATAAAATTCAATAAAGATAAACTTGAGTTTCAAGTAAATGATGAACAACTAATAGCAGCTTGAAGTCTGACAATCAGCTATATAAAACCAAAACCTGAAAGTCGTAGCATTGAACGCATTATGAGTGAAGTATACCCACTAGTATGGGCTACTGATGTACCTGGAAGGTCAAAACGAGCAGCTCCTATTAATATTGAGTTAATACCAGGAACAAAACCGGTAGTAAGAAAACAATACCCGCTGAGGTTGGAAGATAGAAGGGGAATTGAACCAATAATAGAGAAATTTCTAGAACTAGGATTATTGGTAGAGTGTGAATCAGATTTCAATACACCAATCCTACCTGTTAAGAAACCGAATGGGACATATAGATTAGTTCAAGATTTAAGGGCAGTGAATGAAATTACAACAACTTTACACCCGGTCGTAGCAAATCCCTATACTCTTCTAACCAAATTGAGGGAAAGTTTTAAATGGTTCACAGTATTAGACTTAAAAGATGCATTCTTTTGCCTAGCCTTAGCTCTAACAAGCCAGAAAATTTTTGCTTTTGAATGGGAATCTGCTAAAACAGGGAGAAAGACTCAACTAGCTTGGACTGTGTTACCACAGGGATATAAAAATAGTCCCACGATTTTTGGAAACCAATTGGCCAAAGAATTAGAACAATGGGAAAGGCCACTGGGAAATGGTACCCTTCTACAATATGTAGATGATTTATTAGTAGCAACTGAGACAGAAGAAGAGTGCATTGAATGGACTATTTCCCTGCTAAACTTTTTGGATATCGAGTTTCTCTACAAAAGGCACAGCTGGTACAAGAAAAGGTGATATACCTGGGATATGAAATCTCCAGGGGACAACGATCTCTAGGCACAGCAAGAAAAGAAGCCATCTGTCAGATGCCCAGACCAGAAACGGTAAGAGATCTGCGGGCCTTTCTGGGAATGACAGGATGGTGCTGATTATGGATTCATCAATATGGAATACTTGCCAAACCACTATATGACTTACTAAAGGAGACTACGAGTACCTTAACCTGGACTCCCGAGGCAGAAGGAGCTTTTAAAAGACTGAAACAAGAACTCATGAAAGCCCCAGCCTTGGGTCTTCCAGATGTAACTAAGCCGTTTTGGTTATTCTCCCATGAGTGGCAGGGGATGGCTCTGGGAGTTCTAGCACAGCAGTTGGGACCACATAAGAGAGCTGTAGCTTATTTCTCCAAACAATTGGATGAAGTAAGCAAAGGCTGGCCTGGGTGCCTAAAAGCAGTGGCCGCAGTGATCATAAACATAGAAGAGGCCAGAAAGCTTACGCTAGGCCAGAAAATGACTGTGTTAGTCTCTCATACTGTCTCAGCAGTGCTGGAACAAAAGGGTAACCATTGGTTATCGCCTTCAAGATTCCTAAAATATCAAGCCATCCTAGCTGAATCAGATGATGTAACCATTCAAGTAACTAACATTGTCAACCCAGCTTCGTTTCTAGAAGGAAGAATTCCGGCAGAACCTCTCGAACATGATTGCCTGGAAACGATCAAGGCAGTCTATTCCAGTCATCCAGACCTCAAGGAGGAACCATTTGAAGATGCGGACAACTGGTTCTCGGACGGCAGCAGCTTCGTGAGGCAAGGAGTAAGAATGGCAGGCTATGCAGTGACCACAACAGAAGAGGTAATTGAATCAAATCCCCTACCTGCAGGGACTTCGGCCCAGAAGGCAGAACTGATTGCTCTTACCCGAGCCCTGGAATTAGCAGAAGGTATGCGAATTAACATTTGGACTGATTCTAAATATGCTTTCTCTGTCGTACATGCTCACGGAGCGATTTGGAAAGAAAGGGGACTATTAACTGCCCAGGGAAAACAATCAAACATGCAGAAGAAATTCTAAGGTTGTTAGAAGCGGTCCAACTCCCAGAGCAGGTGGCCATAATGCATTGTAAGGGACACCTGAAAGGTAACACAGTTCCAGAAGTAGGGAATAGGAAGGCAGATGCAGAAGCCAAATTAGCTGCTGCAAAAACTGAAGAAATAAACATAACAGCTTTAATACCAGGAGAATTAAATACAAATTTTCAACCAAATTATCAAGAATCAGATCAAAGATGGATTAAAAGGAACAAGGGTAAATTGTTAGACAACGGGTGGGGACAGTTAGAAACAGGTCAACTAATAATACCTGAAAAATTAATGTGGCAGTTTGTAAAGATAGAACATGAAAAAGCCCATTGGGCCTTGGACCCACTCTATCAATATTTACAAACCCGAATAGCAGGACCAAAACTCTTTACTACAGTAAAATACGTCACATCTCAATGTGGAACGAAGGTACATCAGGGAGCCATAAATCGAGGTAAATTCCCAGGTGAAGTGTGGCAAATTGATTTTTCAGAACTCCCAAGAAAAGGGGGGTTTCGATATTTATTAGTATTAACTGACACATTTTCTGGGTGGCCTGAAGCATTCCCTTGTAGGACAAATAAAGAAAGAGAAGTAACCAAGGTTTTACTAAACGAAATAATACCCCGATTTGGGGTACCGAGAAGTATATCTTCAGACAGAGGTACGCATTTTTGTGCAAAAGTAGTAAGAGCAATAAGCAAGGCATTACAAATTAAGTGGCAGTTACATACGCCTTACCGGCCTCAGGCCAGTGGGCAAGTCGAAAAGATGAATCATCTGATTAAACAACAAATTGCTAAGATATGCCAAGAAACCAATTGACAGTGGTATCAGGCTCTGCCTATTGCTCTGCTTAGACTGAGAGTCAAACCCAGATCAAAAGAAAAATTGAGTCCGTTTGAAATTCTGTATGGAAGACCTTATGCTATGCAGATTGTAAATGGAGATGCTGTAGACCAAATAGGTAATCAGTACATTTATGATTATGTAATCGCTATAGGGAAACATTTTGATAAAAGTACAGCTGTGGTGATAGAACATCAACCCAAACAGCCTGATTGTAAATTACATCCGTTCAACCCCGGTGACTGGGTGTATGTTAAGAATCTCTTAGGAAAACCCCTACAAGAAAAGTGGGAAGGACCTTTCCAAATTCTGCTGACCACCTTCACCGCGGTCCGGATCAAAGAGCGACCTACATGGATTCATTACTCACGAGTCAAGAAAGCTCCGGAGAATAAGCAAGAGGAAGAAACAAGTGAAACACCAGCATCTGCAGATAATTGTTTGGGTACCAAGCCCATGAGTAAAAGTCCTGTGTGAATATGGACACAGCACTACCATTAGTGGGATATTTTTAAAGGGCATTCCCCAACAGCAACTCAAGTATTCCACTACCTTGTGCACCCAATACTAATCATAACCATAGCTATGCTTTTACTAACACTCACAAACATATACCTATGGAGCAGACTGAAATCCTTAATGACAAAAACCCAAACACTTTGGGCAATGATCCAATCTTACCAACGTCCCTTAGAGATTAAAACTTGACGAAAGAATTCGTAAGTTATAAGAAAAGGGGGAAAATGAAGCCACTCACTTAAAACTTTGAAACATAAAAGGTTAACACAAAATTGTAAGAGAAATTTCAAAACCTTAACATTAGGAAACTAGGCAGTCCTTGAGATAGCAACTCAGCGAATCCTAGAGCAGTCCTAGAGAGATAGCTGCATTCCTCACAGAGATAGCAACTCAGCAAATCGTAGGATGAGCCAAAAGTCAGCCTGACCTTATTGTGTTTGCCAAAACTGCCTTAAAAGGAGAAGATCGAAAGAAAGTTCAGAAGTTTACAGTGAGGAAGACTCACACACGACCCCCGCCCAGAGGAAGGCAACAGGAACCCCCACCGTGAAATCTCCCCAAATTGAAGACTCCGCCCAGACTCCGCCTTCATATGAATATTACAATTAGATGTTGCAATTTAATGAATATGTATGATTGTGTTGTAATCCTATACTCAAAAACTGTATAAAAGAGCTATGCTAATTGTACACGACGGAGCTCTTTGCCCAGGGCGACCTGGAGAGCTCCCCAACGCGTTGCTAATAAAATACCTCCTGCTTTAAAGAAACAAACTTTGTCTCTAAAGCAGTTTCTCCGTGCCTTTTTGGGCAAAATTTCGGCATCATAACCCTAACCCTCTAACCCTAACTCTCTAACCCTAACTCTCTAACCCTAACCCTCTAACCCTAACTCTCTAACCCTAACTCTCTAACCCTAACTCTCTAACCCTAACTCTCTAACCCTACCCTAACCCTAACCCTAATTCTCTAACCCTAACCCTGAACCCTAACACTGACCCTTCCCCCTAACCCTAATCATTAAACTCGAACCCTAACACTAACCCTAACCTAAACCCCTAACCCAAACCCTAACTAACCTAACCCTAACACTTAACCCTAACCCTAACCCTTATCCCTAACCCTAAACATTAAACCCAAACCCTAACACTAACCCTAACCTAAACCCCTAACCCAAACCCTAACTAACGTAACCCTAACCCTAACACTTAACCTTAACCCTAACCCTTTCTCCCAGGAAAGAAAGAGCTTACCCTCAGGGTCCAGAGTGCAGTTGGTAGGGCAGCCTGGGCGCTCCATGGGCAGCAGGAGCTTTCTGTGATGGCACCTCTTGTCTGGCAGGAATCTTTCTTCTTATTCCATTTGGAAGTCAGAGTAGCAACATCAGTGCAGCATTCCTGCAAGCGAACGACAGGCCTTTCTCCCAGAAAAGCAAGTGCTTACCCTTGGCTTGAAGGTCTGGGTTGTAGGTCGGCCTGGGCACTCCACGGGTAGAAGGAGCTTTTGGCCTGGCCACCTTCTGTCTGGGAGGAATCTTTCTTTGTCTTCAATTTTTGCAGGCGGACTGGGAATTTCAGCGCAGCGCTCCTGCAAGCAAACCAAAGTCCTTTCTGCTAGGACAGAAAGGGCTTACCCCCAAGGTCTTACGTGCACTTTGTGGGGCAGCCTGGGCCCTCCAAGGGAAACAGGAGCTTTTTGTGATGGCTCCTTTTCTTTGGGAGCCATCTTCATTCCAATCCCATTTTGTTGTCAGACGAGCAATTTCAGCACAGGATTATTGCAAGCCAACTACAGCGCTTTCTCCTAGGAAAGAAAATGCTTACCCTCAGGGGCTTAGGTGCAGCTGGTGGGCTGGTCTGGGCAATCCATGGGGAGCAGGAGCTTTCTCTGATGGCACCTCTTGTCTGGGAGGAATCTTCATCCCTCTCCCACGGCCCCCTCACGCTCCACCCCCAGCCCACAGGGCAGCTGGGCAGCCCCAGTGCAGCCGATCCCGCAGTCTCAGGGAACTGCCACAATTCCTACGGGTGCATCCATCCACAGGGAAGGCTGCGGGGTGGCTCCAAGAGGCTCCCGCTGGCCAGACTCTGACCAACAGAGCCGGCTTTAGGCCAGGCCTGGCACTGTCCGGCCATGGGCATGGGCAGCTTCTCATGAGCTCCAAGTTGGCCACCCCTGGAGCGCTGGTCAGGTGCCCCGGCAGGGACGAGGGTGGAGGGCACAGAACAGCTGCACACACGTGGCCTGCCTTTCTCCAGCAACACTCACACCAACTGCACACTTCAGCCAGGGCACCTGAGCACAGACAGCCTTCACCCTGTTCCTCAGGGGCAGCAGCCCCTGACAACATAGACAACAACTCCCTATTGTTCATAAAATCAGTGTAATTACTGTGATTAGTGGATGGAATAAAGTGTTCCAAAACTTCCTATCAGATGGTGAGAATGCTGTAAATATGTCCCCCCAGAGGTGAGCAGTGAGTTGTTCTACCTGATGCCCAAAGGTCACCAATGGACCCCCTCTATTTACTCTTTGCATTTGATGATCAGGTCAAGTCTTATGGAGCCACACTCGAGGGGGCCAGGTAAACATGCCCTGCCTGCCCTGCCCAGGGAAAGGGAACTGACCCCAGTGTTCCTCAGCACAAGGCAGCCCTTGGAAATATCCACTGCCCTTCCACAGTCAGGCACAGCAATAAGCACTCCACAAGGCTGCTGTGGCAGAGGACCAATCTGAAGCTCAGCTTTTCTCTGTACCACTTCACCTTGTTTGCCACCTCATCCTGTCCTCAAAACTTGCTGTCCTTGCACCTTTTTAGGCTGACCATCAGTTGAAGAGGCCTCCACTCCAGCACCCACAAGGGCCTGAGCCCTTTGACAAGATGCATTTTTCCAAGGAATTCAAAGCTCCACCTGAGGGCCATGGGCTTTTCTCACCCACCCTTGTGCTGGAGCTCGGCCTTCATCTCACTCTGCCTTCGCTTCTTTCAGTGGCTGCTCCATTTCCTGCCCTGCCTGGGCTGGAGCTCGGCATCCTGATCCCATTCCTGCCGGCCCCCGGAACTGCTGACTCAGCAATGGGGGGCCCTCCATTGCCAAGTGCACGGTCCCGTCGAGGCTCACGGGGGGAGCAGGAGGTCGAAGGGCTCCAGCCCTCCTGGGACAACCTTCCACCACTACAGCCAACAAAGGAGCCTCTCCAGCCCTGCCTCCAAAGGCACCCTGAACAAACCCAGCCCAACTCCACGGGACAAATTGCTCCCTGTCTGCCCAGTCCAATCTGATCCCAGAGGCTCCCAGCTCATGCAGCCCAACTATCCAGGAGATCACAGACTCTCTGGCCTTTGCTTTAAACCTCTCCATAACACCAGGAAGTTCAGGCTGAGTAAAATCCTCCACCACACCAGGCCTGATGGGATAACCATCGGGGTCACCTTCCACTTTCCCTCCTGTTATTGGCTGAGCTTCAGCAAACACTTCAACCTCTGAACCATGCTTTAAAGCAGCTAAATCCCAAGCATCTCCATCCCAGGTTTTGGGATCCCAACCCATCCCTGCCTCTGCAGTCACAGCATGCACTGGTTTACTTGACCACTTCGCTTCTCATATTTATATTGGGTTACCTGGAGAGTCACTTCTGCTACTGTTTGACAACTGTCTAAGCTGGCCCTTCAAAGGCCACAACTGTTTTCCTTAATTCCAATCCCAGACTCCTTTGACAGCTGGAGCACCACTTTTAGAACCCAGTTACAGTCCATTCCGGAGCTCCATGGCCAGGACAGACAGCTCCACCTCTGATACTCTCAGGAATGCCTGAATCCATTCCAGGGACCTTGCTTTCAGCTCCCCAGCTTGGGGCACTCAGAGGAGCTCCCCGAAGAACAATTTCGGTGCGCGCTGGAGTTCTCCGAGTGTCCCAGCCCGGGGGGCAGCAACAGCACTGTCCCTCCAGGGGGGCCCAATCTGCCCCCGAAATGCAGGGGGATCTTGCCCGTGTCCCAGACTGCTCCGGGGATCTGAGGGCCTTCCCGAGAACATCTCGGTGCCGGCGTGAAGGCCCAGAGATCCCTGGGCACACCAGGAGAGCAGGCGCAGAGTCCCTGCCTGGGGCCAATCTGGCTGCCCAAAAATGAAGAAGCCTCTAAGACTCAGCTGGGGAGTTTTAGAAGCCAGGCATTCCTTGCTGACAACACCCTGCAGTGATCCCAGCCCACCAGGGGTCCTGGCCATCAGCTCCTACAGCACTTATAACCATACACACCTACCCTGATAAAGATTCTGAGGGGCTTCATCCAGGGGCCTCCGAGGTCTTCTCTGTCTGGAGCATCCAAAGTCCTGAGTGCCCGCCTTAGGAACCTCGAGAAAACTCACCTGCTGACAGTGGAACTCAGTGCTGCTTGGCTGCTGCCTCATTTCCCTTCTTCCTTGTTTCTTCACCTCACTGGGTTAGTCCCTTTCAATCCTCTGGCTCAGCTCTGGGCAGTTTCCACGCCACAGCCCCCTGCAAAAAGTATCAGCACTCGTTACACCTCAAAACTCAGACAGCATCCACCCTTTTTTCCTGACACTTGGCCATTAGGCCAAGGTCTCCTTATTTAAAGCACAGTTGGACTCCTGAGGGACTACAACAGCTACAGCCCTGAATCCTAACACAGGCTGAGGGACAAACACGGATGACAACTTGGAAGGATGCAGTTTGTTCTGCTGGAATCCAAAGGAGTTCCACCAACTCAAAAATAGGGTGCCCAAGGTCCCTTTTCTGCAACTTGAACTGCTAGAAATGGGATCAACCAGGCCTGCAAAGGCCCTTTCCACTTCACCTGGACAGGCTGGGAGTCCCACCGCCTGACAGGGACCCAGCGGCTGGGCAGGAACGGACGGGCTGGGGCGTCCAATCCATCGGCCGGGGTGTCAACGTCAATTCCGGGAGTTTCTGCAGGGCAGATCCTAAAAGCAGCAAAGAATTATGAGGATCGTTTTTGCTTTCATGGGAATACCTCCTGCAATAGGGGGAGTTGATAAGGCCTCCTGGTGCAACAAGGACAGACTTACGGCCATCTACTCAGAGTATCTACTAGCACTGAAAAGGTATCACTGTCCTCCTTCCAGGGCTAACTGGGAAAAAGGCTGCCTAAAGGCTGCCCTTGCACCATCTATCCAAGGCAGGAAACTCATACAGGGGCTTTCAAAAGTTTGCATCGGTCTTACCACACCCCCGTAGCGTGCAATCCGGAGTCCTCACTGTCCTACCGTTCCCAGGAAGGCACTTCATGGACTGCCTGTTGCTCAGGAAGGGCTCAGGTGGCTTCATTTCTTCCTTCCCAATTTCCAGAGTTTCTCCTTCAAAAGCAAAGGTTTCTTGGCTTGCCTTGCTCCTGGGGGATGCAACAAAAGGTATCTTTTAAATCTACTGCTGGCATTCTGATTTTCAAGGATACTGGGGTTGCCTTACCCACACAGATCCCAGCTTAGGGCTAATACCTACAGGCTCTGCCCTCTTCCATTCTCCTGGAATTCCACTGGCCCTCACCACAGGAACAACTCCATCTGCCGCTTCAGTCGGGATGGTGCTGCTGACGGGAGTTATTTCCTGCACAAGAAGAGCTGCTGCTCTCACACAGTTAGTGTCAGCAACTACAATTTCAATCTCCCCATTTTCCAAGTTCATTTCTGCCTCAACTTGTCCAACCCATCTCTTCCTAGCAAAGGCTTAGGGGAGCTTGCAAATAAACAAACTGAGGAATTACCCAGTGTTTTCCCAGTTTAACCCCTGTCACACCAATCACCTTCCCAGTGCCATCCCCTAATTCTCCCTCTGGGGTGTTAAGGTCTGAGGAAGCTGGACCTGTGTCTGACCAGGACACGTGCAAACCAAACGGTGGGGACTGGAACCCACACCTTGCACTCCTGCAGCTCTCACAATTCCAGTCAAGAGAAAACAGCTAACGGTACCATCACCACTCATTCCTTAAATCCAATCCCACACTCCTTTTGCTGTTGGAGCACCACTTTTAGAACCCAGTTACAGTCCATTCCGGAGCTGCGTGGCCAGGACACATAGCTACACCTCTGATACTCTCAGGAATGCCTGAATCCATTCCAGGGACCTTGCTTTCAGCTCCCCAGCTTGGGGCACTCAGAGGAGCTCCCCGAAGAACAATTTCGGTGCGCGCTGGAGTTCTCCGAGTGTCCCAGCCCGGGGGGCAGCAACAGCACTGTCCCTCCAGGGGGGTCCAATTTTCCCCCGAAATGCAGGGGGATCTTGCCCGTGTCCCAGACTGCTCCGGGGATCTGAGGGCCTTCCCGAGAACATCTCGGTGCCGGCGTGAAGGCCCAGAGATCCCTGGGCACACCAGGAGAGCAGGCGCAGAGTCCCTGCCTGGGGCCAATCTGGCTGCCCAAAAATGAAGAAGCCTCTAAGACTCAGCTGGGGAGTTTTAGAAGCCAGGCATTCCTTGCTGACAACACCCTGCAGTGATCCCAGCCCACCAGGGGTCCTGGCCATCAGCTCCTACAGCACTTATAACCATACACACTTACCCTGATAAAGATTCTGAGGGGCTTCATCCAGGGGCCTCCGAGGTCTTCTCTGTCTGGAGCCCCCAAAGTCCCGAGTGTCTGCCTTAGGAGCCTCAAGACAACTCACCTGTTGACAGAGGAACTTGGTGCTGCTTGGCTGCTGCCTCACTTCCCTTCTTCCTTGTTTCTTCACCTCACTGGGTTAGTCCCTTTCAATCCCCTGGCTCAGCTCTGGGCACTTTCGACGCCACAGCCCCCTGCAAAAAGTATCAGCACTCGTTACACCTCAAAACTCAGACAGCATCCCCCCTTTTTTCCTGACACTTGGCCATTAGGCCAAGGTCTCCTTATTTAAAGAACAGTTGGACTCCTGAGGGACTACAACAGCTACAGCCCTGAATCCTAACACAGGCTGAGGGACAAACACGGATGATAACTTGGAAGGATCCAGTTTGTTCCGCTGGAATCCAAAGGAGTTTCCCCAACTCAAAAAGAGGGTGCCCAAGGTCCCTTTTCTGCAACTTGAACTGCTAGAAATGGGATCAACCAGGCCTGCAAAGGCCCTTTCCACTTCACCTGGACAGGCTGGGAGTCCCACCGCCTGACAGGGACCCAACGGCTGGGCAGGAACGGACGGGTTGGGGCGTCCAATCCATCGGCCGGGGTGTCAACGTCAATTCCGGGAGTTTCTGCAGGGCAGATCCTAAAGGCAGCAAAGAATTATGAGGATCGCTTTTTGCTTTCATGGGAATACCTCCTGTAATAGGGGAGCTTGATAAGGCCTCCTGGTGCAACAAGGACAGACTTACGGCCATCTACTCAGAGTATCTACTAGCACTGAAAAGGTATCACTGTCCTCCTTCCAGGGCTAACTGGAAAAAAGGCTGCCTAAAGGCCGCCCTTGCACCACCAATCCAAGGCAGGAAACTCTTACAGGGGGTTTCAAAAGTTTGCATCGGTCTTACCACCCCCGTAGGGAGCAATCCGGAGTCCTCACTGTCCTACCGTTCCCAGGAAGGCACTTCATGGACTGCCTGTGGCTCAGGGAGGGCTCAGGTGGCTTTGTTTCTTCCTTCCCAATTTCCAGAGTTTCTCCTTCAAAAGCAAAGGTTTCTTGGCTTGCCTTGCTCCTGGGGGATGCAACAAAAGGCATCTTTTAAATCTACTGCTGGCATTCTGATTTTCAAGGATACTGGGGTTGCCTTACCCACACAGATCCCAGCTTAGGGCTAATACCTACAGGCTCTGCCCTCTTCCATTCTCCTGGAATTCCACTGGCCCTCACCACAGGAACAACTCCATCTGCCGCTTCAGTCGGGACGGTGCTGCTGACGGGAGTTATTCCCTGCACAAAAAGAGCTGCTGCTCTCACACAGTTAGTGTCAGCAACTACAATTTCAATCTCCCCATTTTCCAAGTTCATTTCTGCCTCAACTTGTCCAACCCATCTCTTCCTAGCAAAGGCTTAGGGGAGCTTGCAAATAAACAAACTGAGGAATTACCCAGTGTTTTCCCAGTTTAACCCCTGTCACACCAATCACCTTCCCAGTGCCATCCCTTAATTCTCCCCCTGGTCTGTTAAGGTCTGAGGAAGCTGGACCTGTGTCTGACCAGGACACGTGCAAACCAAACGGTGGGGACTGGAACCCACACCTTGCACTCCTGCAGCTCTCACAATTCCAGTCAAGAGAAAACAGCTAACGGTACCATCACCACTCATTCCTTAAATCCAATCCCACACTCCTTTTGCTGTTGGAGCACCACTTTTAGAACCCAGTTACAGTCCATTCCGGAGCTCCATGGCCAGGACAGACAGCTACACCTCTGATACTCTCAGGAATGCCTGAATCCATTCCAGGGACCTTGCTTTCAGCTCCCCAGCTTGGGGCACTCAGAGGAGCTCCCCGAAGAACAATTTCGGTGCGCGCTGGAGTTCTCCGAGTGTCCCAGCCCGGGGGGCAGCAACAGCACTGTCCCTCCAGGGGGGCCCAATCTGCCCCCGAAATGCAGGGGGATCTTGCCCGTGTCCCAGACTGCTCCGGGGATCTGAGGGCCTTCCCGAGAACATCTCGGTGCCGGCGTGAAGGCCCAGAGATCCCTGGGCACACCAGGAGAGCAGGCTCAGAGTCCCTGCCTGGGGCCAATTTGGCTGCCCGAAAGAAAAGAAGCCTCTAAGACTCAGCTGGGGAGTTTTAGAAGCCAGGCATTCCTTGCTGACAACACCCTGCACTGATCCCAGCCCACCGGGGGCCCTGGCCATCAGCTCCTACAGCACTTATAACCATACACACCTACCCTGATAAAGATTCTGAGGGGCTTCATCCAGGGGCCTCCGAGGTCTTCTCTGTCTGGAGCATCCAAAGTCCCGAGTGTCTGCCTTAGGAACCTCAAGACAACTCACCTGTTGACAGAGGAACTTGGTGCTGCTTGGCTGCTGCCTCACTTCCCTTCTTCCTTGTTTCTTCACCTCACTGGGTTAGTCCCTTTCAATCCCCTGGCTCAGCTCTGGGCACTTTCGACGCCACAGCCCCCTGCAAAAAGTATCAGCACTCGTTACACCTCAAAACTCAGACAGCATCCCCCCTTTTTTCCTGACACTTGGCCATTAGGCCAAGGTCTCCTTATTTAAAGCACAGTTGGACTCCTGAGGGACTACAACAGCTACAGCCCTGAATCCTAACACAGGCTGAGGGACAAACACGGATGATAACTTGGAAGGATCCAGTTTGTTCCGCTGGAGTCCAAAGGAGTTTCCCCAACTCAAAAATAGGGTGCCCAAGGTCCCTTTTCTGCAACTTGAACTGCTAGAAATGGGATCAACCAGGCCTGCAAAGGCCCTTTCCACTTCACCTGGACAGGCTGGGAGTCCCACCGCCCGACAGGGACCCAACGGCTGGGCAGGAACGGACGGGTTGGGGCGTCCAATCCATCGGCCGGGGTGTCAACGTCAATTCCGGGAGTTTCTGCAGGGCAGATCCTAAAGGCAGCAAAGAATTATGAGGATCGTTTTTGCTTTCATGGGAATAGCTCCTGTAATAGGGGAGCTTGATAAGGCCTCCTGGTGCAACAAGGACAGACTTACGGCCATCTACTCAGAGTATCTACTAGCACTGAAAAGGTATCACTGTCCTCCTTCCAGGGCTAACTGGAAAAAAGGCTGCCTAAAGGCCGCCCTTGCACCATCAATCCAAGGCAGGAAACTCTTACAGGGGGTTTCAAAAGTTTGCATCGGTCTTACCACCCCCGTAGGGAGCAATCCAGAGTCCTCACTGTCCTACCGTTCCCAGGAAGGCACTTCATGGACTGCCTGTGGCTCAGGGAGGGCTCAGGTGGCTTTGTTTCTTCCTTCCCAATTTCCAGAGTTTCTCCTTCAAAAGCAAAGGTTTCTTGGCTTGCCTTGCTCTGGGGATGCAGCAAAAGACATCTTTTAAATCTACTGCTGATCTTTTAAATCTACTGCTGGCATTCTGATTTTCAAGGATACTGGGGTTGCCTTACCCACACAGATCCCAGCTTAGGGCTAATACCTACAGGCTCTGCCCTCTTCCATTCTCCTGGAATTCCACTGGCCCTCACCACAGGAACAACTCCATCTGCCGCTTCAGTCGGGACGGTGCTGCTGACGGGAGTTATTCCCTGCACAAAAAGAGCTGCTGCTCTCACACAGTTAGTGTCAGCAACTACAATTTCAATCTCCCCATTTTCCAAGTTCATTTCTGCCTCAACTTGTCCAACCCATCTCTTCCTAGCAAAGGCTTAGGGGAGCTTGCAAATAAACAAACTGAGGAATTACCCAGTGTTTTCCCAGTTTAACCCCTGTCACACCAATCACCTTCCCAGTGCCATCCCCTAATTCTCCCCCTGGTCTGTTAAGGGCTGAGGAAGCTGGACCTGTGTCTGACCAGGACACGTGCAAACCAAACGGTGGGGACTGGAACCCACACCTTGCACTCCTGCAGCTCTCACAATTCCAGTCAAGAGAAAACAGCTAACGGTACCATCACCACTCATTCCTTAAATCCAATCCCACACTCCTTTTGCTGTTGGAGCACCACTTTTAGAACCCAGTTACAGTCCATTCCGGAGCTCCATGGCCAGGACAGACAGCTACACCTCTGATACTCTCAGGAATGCCTGAATCCATTCCAGGGACCTTGCTTTCAGCTCCCCAGCTTGGGGCACTCAGAGGAGCTCCCCGAAGAACAATTTCGGTGCGCGCTGGAGTTCCCCGAGTGTCCCAGCCCGGGGGGCAGCAACAGCACTGTCCCTCCAGGGGGCCCAATCTGCCCCCGAAATGCAGGGGGATCTTGCCCGTGTCCCAGACTGCTCCGGGGATCTGAGGGCCTTCCCGAGAACATCTCGGTGCCGGCGTGAAGGCCCAGAGATCCCTGGGCACACCAGGAGAGCAGGCGCAGAGTCCCTGCCTGGGGCCAATTTGGCTGCCCGAAAAAAAAGAAGCCTCTAAGACTCAGCTGGTGAGTTTTAGAAGCCAGGCATTCCTTGCTGACAACACCCTGCAGTGATCCCAGCCCACCGGGGGCCCTGGCCATCAGCTCCCACAGTGCACACAGAGGTGCCTCCGCTGCAGCTGATGGGAGGACTCAGCATTCCCTGAGGGTTCATTTTGTTCCCTGCATTCCTGTTCCACGCTCAGGACATTCCCCAGCACTTACAACCATACACATCTACCCTGATCAGGTTTCTGAGGGGCTTCATCCAGGTGCTTCCGAGGTCTTCTCTGTCTAGAACCCCCAAAGTCCCAAGCAACATCTACTTCTGTCCTGGAATCCACGCTTTCACCTATTTGTACAGAAAGGGTCAGGACAGAAAAGTATTGCTGTCCTTTACCTGCCCTAGGCAGCCTGTCATCTACACCTTCAATCATGGGGCTATGTGCTTTCCTTCCTATGGAAAAGAACATCTTAGGTATTACACTCAAAATATACACTCTGTCCCCTGTAGTTCACCTCTGGTTTTATGCCCAAAATATTTCCTCCAATTTTCATCCAGATCTGTTCCCCAAAACCCTCTGCTCACAACACTGTGCCAAACAACAGGCAGCAATAAAACTCTGATGCCTTCAAAACAGCCAGGTTCTTGGACAATTGCTATTTCCTTCCCCTCATTGTTGTTAGTCCTTCAGAAATAGTCCTTCATAGCCCAGTTATCACTACTGCCTCAAGCATTTCCCTCCCTGCTATTACCAGCACGTTTACACAGGCAAGGAATTTAACAGCTCTTCTAAACTTATCCAGGTGCCAATTACAGCCACAAAAGAAAAGCAAAAGGAAAAGAGGGCTCAGGCAGTCAGAGAGCTCTGCAGGTGGCACCAGGCACCATCACACTTGCTGAAACATGTCCTTTTGCAGAGAGAAGGAAACAGGCCAATATTATGGCAAGTTGTGCCCTTCCCACAGTGCTAAAAAAATCACACGCAGCATCAAGTAAGGCTCGAAGATAAGCTGGGGGAAAAAAATGGCAAAAGCACACACCCCAGGACATTCTCTTGCTTCCAAGGTAAGACCAATCATCCCTCTAGGAAAAGAGGCAAGGGTTTATCAAGGAATGCACAACTTAGCAAGTCCGTTTAACAAGTACCAGCAGGTTTTGTGCACAGAGAAAACAAAACTCCCTAGTTTTAGTAGCAAAACTATCAGTGGAAACTACAGTCTGGTTACAGCAGTAAGCTTCCCACAGCAGTTTCAGCTGCCTTCCTTTGGAGCCCAAAGGAGAAACTCCTCTGGACTGCTCCTGAGAGAGGCAATTAATAGGAACTTTGGTGCTCGGGAAAGCTAGTCCCTCCCCTAAGTCCTGGCTCACCTGCCCGAGCACCTAGAGTGCTTATATCCCACCTCCCTCCCTGCTTTGCATGTTCACATCACTCCTCTTCCTCATCCAGGTTACCCCCAACAACTATCTGAGCTTTACACTCAAAATACACACTCTCTCCCCTAGAGTTTACCTCTGATTTTAGGCCCAAAATATTCATTCCATCCCTAGGTTACTGTGGGGTTCCCTCGGCGCAAGCATGGACGACTCAGCACATCAATGTGATGATCGGAGAACGCCACTTATTGAAACCAAGCGTTGGTCTTTTATACAGTTTTCTAACAATACTCTTCTAGGACCTTTGTTTCTTTAGCATACTTTACGTCCTTTCTCACCCTGATAGCTGGTACTGAGACCCTAGTTTCTAGATCTAGTTTTGCTACTGTTTCTCTTAGGAAATCTTTCTCATCCTGTACCATCAGAAGGCCATCAGAACAGCAGATCATGTTTTCAGAATTGAAACATAAAATTATTTCCCATAGCAGCATATCCTCTAGTTAGCAACCTAGAATTGTGTTCCCACAGCAGCATATTTTCTATGCTAGCAACATCAGGCTATGTTCTCACAGCTTGCAGCATATACTCTAAATCAGCATTAGAAATCCCTATACCTGCAGCATAAGGTTATGCTTTCACAGGTGCAGCATATTATCTATATTAACACTAAAAATCCCTACAGGTTACCTAGATTTTACCATGAAAAAAACAACCCTGATTATCTCTATCTCCTCTGCAAAATGCTGTCCTTCTCAAACCTCTGATGAGCTTTGTGAGGTCTTCAGCTGAGAGGAGGAAAAAGTATTTTGCATCTCCATTGGTACAGGTGTCGATAGAGGTCGACAGAGCTTTTGCCTTTTTCAGACAATCACACAATATTTTGGCTCCCTGGCAGCTTGGATGTCACAGATCTCTTTTCCTACACCTGTGCAGATGCCACACACAGGTACCTATACATGTTTTCTCAAGCCTACACAGAACTGAGATTTCCTCACCCTGCACATCCCAAGGTGAGTACTCTGCTTAGTTAGTACAGCAAGCCCCCTCTACTTGCAAACAAGGAACCATTTTCCCTGGCCATTTCTCTAAGGGTTAGGATTTTTTTAAAACTGCTGTTGTGCCACCAAACCTGCTTGGGATCTCTCCTAGCTTTTGGCTGTCCTTGGATTTAAGAAGCACACACTCTCTTCCATCTTGCAACAGCAAAACCACAAAATGCTCCTGACCCACAGTGTAACCCTAAGGATGGGCACCCCCACCTCGCCATTCTGACAGAGCCATCCAGCACCCCCAAGCCACCCATCGGATCTGAGTAGAGCAGCACAGCCACGGTAATGCCAAGAGTGGGAAAGGCAGCCCCACTGATGGCATTCATGCAGAGGAGACATGCACAGAGGGACACCTTTGGCCTCAAAGAACCCATACTGAATTTCCTCCAAATCTGTTCCCCAACACCATCCGCTTGCAACACTGTGCCAAACAACAGGCAGCAATAAAACTTTGATGCCTTCAAAACAGCCAAGTTCTTGGACAATTGCTATTTGCTTACTGTTCTTCTTCCTTCAGAAATTCTGCTCCTAGCCCAGTTAACACTACTACCTCAAGCATTTCCCTCCCTGCTATTACCAGCACGTTTACACAGGCAAGGAACTTAACAGCTCTTCTAAACTTATCCAGGTGCCAATTACAGCCACAAAAGAAAAGCAATAGGAAAAGAGGGCTCAGGCAGTCAGAGAGCTCTGCAGGTGGCACCAGCACCATCACATTTGCTGAAACATGTCCTTTTGCAGAGAGAAGGAAACAGGCCAATATTATGGCAAGTTGTGCCCTTCCCACAGTGCTGAAAAAAATCACACGCAGCATCAAGTAAGGCTCGAAGATAAGCTGGGATAAAAAATGGCAAAAGCACGCACACCAGGACATTCTCTTGCTTCCAAGGTAAGACCAATCATTCCTCTAGGAAAAGGGAGAGGCAAGGGTTTATCGAGCAATGCACAACTTAGCAAGTCAGTTTAACAAGTACCAGCAGGGTTTGTGCACAGAGAAAACAAAACTCAGTGGGTTTAGTAGTTAAAAACTCAGTGTAAACTACTGCCTGGTTAGAGCAGTAAGCTTCCCACAGCAGTTTCAGGTGCTTTCCTTTGTAGCTCAGCCCCAAAGTAGAAACTCCTCTCCACTGCTCCTGAGAGAGGCCAATAATTGGAACTTTTGGTGCTCGGGAAAGCTAGTCCCTCCCCTAAGTCCTGGCTCACCTGCCCGAGCACCTAGAGTGCTTATATCCCACCTCCCTCCCTGCTTTGCATGTTCATATCAGTAAAAGAAACCTCCAAGTTCTTCCTCCAGTCTGAGCTGCATCTTCTCTGTACTCCCCCACTCCCCCACCTGTTCACGTGCGCTGCTCCCCTCTCCTGCGCTGCTTCCTGGCCCACGGCTCATCCCTCGGCCTCTTCCTTGAGCGATGATCCAGGGACCTCAGGTGCTTGCCCCGGCGAGACACCCCCACCATTACTCCTTGAAAGACTGATCCCCGGCAAAAGCTCCCTACAAAAAGTGGCCCAGATAACCACTCAGCAGGGTCCACCCCTCGTCATCCTCACTGCCCACACCTGGGGCTGTCCCGCTCCTTGGTCATCCTCACTGCCCACACCTGGGGCTGTCTCGCATGGGAGAGGACAGAAGGGTGCATGGAACCACAGGCGAGCCAGGGAAAGGGGCCGGCGCCAGCCGAGGGGCGCTGCCGGAGCGAGCAGGAGGCAGGGGCTGTTCTCAGATGGGGCCCCGGACCGGCGCTGGCTCGTGGTGCTTCGCTCTGGGCTCTGGGGTTCTTTTGGGCTGGGCTTGGGTGCGGGTGTTGGGGGACTGCGCACACCCTCCCCTGAGTCACAGCTCCGCCCCAGCTCGCTGCACCCTGCTGCACTCCCCGCAGCCCTTGCTCAGCTGCGTGGGGATTAGTGCCTCCTCTGCAGGTGGCAAATGTCTGTAAAGTAAATTGGGAAGCCACTGCCAGTCTTTCTTTTCCAGCCTTTTCTGCCCAGCACCGCAGTGGTCGAAAAGGAAACCAGAAAAACACGACCTCCCCCCCTCCAAATGCACCATGCCAAGTCCCAGCTTCTCCCGCTCAGCCCAGGCAGAGCTGCAGCCCTCGGGCCCCACCGCGCCATCCGTGAGGTCACCCGGCCCCCTGCACCGCTCTGGAACGCCCTCCCGCTGCCGCACTCGAACACAAGGACCAAAGCCCTTTCCCCCCAGCACAGCCCGGTCCCTCCCCGGCAGCCTCGGCAGCGCGGGAAGGGCCGGGGGGTGCCGCAGCCCCCAACGATGGGCGGGGTGCACCGGGAGGGGCAGCGCAGGGCGGGGGCGGGTCCCGTGGCTGCGACCCCCACAGTGGAAGGCACCCCCAGGGCAGCCCCGTCCGGCACCGCCGCTGGCCCTGCTCAGCCACCGCCCCTCGCCTCGCCCACAGCTTTAACATTAAGCCAAGATGTAATACAGAGCACCACAAGATGCTGTCTGACCAACCTGATCTCCTTTTACGATCAGCTGACCTGCCTGGTGGACGAGGGGAAGGCTGTAGATGTGGTCTATCTGGACTTCAGCAAAGCCTTTCACGCTGTCTCCCATAATATACTCCTGGGAAAGCTGGCAGCCCACGGCTTGGCCAGGTGCACTCTCTGCTGGGTTAAGAGCTGGAGGGCTGGGCCCAGAGAGTGTTGGTGGACGGGGCTGCATCCAGCTGGTGGCCGGACACCAGTGGTGTCCCCCAGGGATCAGTGCTGGGCCCAGTCCTGTTTAACATCTTTATGGATGATTTAGATGAGGGGATTGAGTCCATCATCAGCAAATTTGCAGATGACACTAAGTTAGGAGGGAGTGTCAATCTGCTGGAAGGCAGGAGGGCTCTGCAGAGGGATCTGGATAGACTGGAGAGTTGGGCTGATTCCAATGGGATGAAGTTCCACAAGGCCAAGGGCCGGGTCCTGCCCTTTGGCCACAACAACCCCCTGCAGCGCTACAGGCTGGGCACAGAGTGGCTGGAGAGCAGCCAGGTAGAAAGGGATCTGAGGGTGCTGATTGACAGGAGGCCAGCAGTGTGCCCAGGTGGCCAAGAAGGCCAATGGCATCCTGGCCTGCATCAAGAACAGTGCGGCAGCAGGATGTGGGAAGTGATCCTTCCCCTGTACTCAGCACTGGTGAGGCCACACCTTGAGCATTGTGTTCAGGTCTGGGCCCCTCAGTTCAGGAAAGACATTGAGGTGCTGGAGCAGGTCCAGAGAAGAACAACAAGGCTGGTGAAGGGACTCGGGCACAAGTCCTGTGAGGAGAGGCTGAGGGAGCTGGGGTTGCTTAGCCTGGAAAAGAAGAGGGTCAGGGGTGACCTCACCCCAATTCTGTCCCACCCCCCCGAGCTGGGCAGCTGAGGCCAAGGCTCCCTTCCTCCTGGCAATCACTGTCTCAGCACACCAAGGCCCATGCAGGGCAGCACTTGGGAAAACTTGGGAAAGGCAACAGGAAAATGGCACTGCCTGTCAGAAAACGAGTGCCCACAAACACACCTTTGAGACAAATGGAATAACATCACTCTCCTCCAAGAAACACAGGCCAGGCAGGGCTCTCCAGCCCAGGGGAGAACAGGCAGGAGAATGCAGGGAACACAGGGAGACACAGGCAGGCATTGCCACTTATTCCCTGCAGCCCTTTCTGCACTTGGGGCTCCTGGCTCTTGATTTAGAAAGAACTGGGGGGGGAACAGCAGAGCAGGAATGCCCCTCAAAAACAGGGGCCTTGGCACCTGGAGCATCAGAGGAGGGGAGACATGGAGGGGAGACATGGAGAGAGAACAGCAAAGGGGTTTGTTCAGGAACGGGCTGTATGTCCAGCAGTGATGGCAACTGGAAACACGGGATGCTGCGGGAATGCAGGGGGGGAGCACGGGCCTGGCTTGGATGGATCCCTTTGCCCTTTGCTCAGGGGCCTCAGCTCCACCCTCTGAGAGCAACAGAGAACTGCTGCAGGGCAAGAGTTCATTTAGGCACAAGTCAGTGATGCGGCCACTGGGCAAAGGGAAGAGGGGAGAGGAACTGACACCAAAATCACACAATCACCACATTACTGGGACTTTACTGAGCTGCAACACAAATACATTCACAGCAGGCCAGGGCAAGAGGTGCACACAGGACCACCAGCACAGCAGCTGGGCTTGCAGGAACACCCTCTCCTCAAGTTATGGAGCCGGGGGCTGACAGGTGGGATCCATCCTGGGGGGACTGGAGAGCACTCAGACATCAGGGCCGAGTCCTACCTGGTCACTGCAAGCAGTTCAGCCCCAGCAGCAGTGGGAGTTTCTGCCTCTCCCTCCAAGAGGATTTGGGACCCAACAGCTCAGTACAGTAGAATTCTATCTTCATGAATATTTTACAAAGTTGAGCTTCAGGAGAACTAAGGCACTTTTCATTATTCTGTACCCTTCCAGTGCTGCACTTGCCAGGATCCTTTGGGCATGAGGAACCTTCCAGAATGCTCCAAACCTTCACGGCCCACTTGTTCTTCTTGCCACACTTGGACCAGCTCAGTGTCCCTGCAGAAAGAGAAAATTCAATGATTCTCTCTGAAATCAGAACCTCCCCTGCTTTGCTTTCCCATTCCATGTTTTGTTCCCTACACAACTGAGGCCCTTCCAGGCCTTGCCAAGTGGCAGCCAAGGAATCCAACCCAAGAACCTGCCAGGGAGCAGCCTCTGTGCCACAGCAACAGCATTCCAGGCCTGTCACTGCCAACCCTCCGCTTCTCCCAACAGCTCCAGTGGCACCACAACTTGTCCTGAAGGCAGAAAGGCTCCTTTTGGGAGCACCACGAGCCATCTATACTGTAGCACTGGAATTCCATCTCCTGGACAAGCTGGGAGAAGAAGGGAAGAAACCAGGACCTTAAAGGCAAATTAGGAGCACCTGTTCATCCAGCAGCAGCTCCAATAAATGTACTGAGTCAACACTTCACCAAAGACACAGGACAGCAAGGGCCAACACCTTGACAATCACTTCAGTTTTTAATTTATAAAGCCAAATTAAAGCAAAGCTTTTCAGACACTTGGGAAGACTCAATCCCAGTGTAACCAGTTTGTGGGACTCATTCCCAGCCTGCTGAGGTTCATTTCCCACCTCACTCGTGGCTGCACTAGACCTGGTTACACACACACACACAGAAGGAGCTGCTGCAACTTGTCCAGTTTCCTGCTTCTCCTTGAAACTCCTCCAGCTGTTTGCCCAGCTCTCCAGGGTCCATTCCTTTGCCCACTGGACTTGTTCCCAGCCCCAGGGCTGCCAGGGCCACCCTGGGCTCTCACCTGCCCTCACACTGAGTGACCTTTCCCAGCCCCGAGTCCATCCAGCACTGACCGAGCTGCTGGGGGCTGCAGTTCTCCCTGCTCCTTCCCTCCCTCTGCCTGGAGAACACCCCTTCCAGCTCCTGCACCCCCACCTCTTACCTCCCAGAACAGCAGAGCTGCATCCTCCTGGATCCTCCAGCTGGACGCTGCTGGCTCTGTGCAGTTCCCACCCTTCAGCAGGGATGGCAAAGGGAGCTGGGACATCACAGCCCCCAAACCTGCCCAGTCTCCAGCTGCTGAACAGACCTGGTGCTGTGCTGACAGGCAGGGCACTCAAGGAAACGACTCACCAGTCATAGAATAATAGAAACAGTTTAAACAAAGACAGTTCAACACATCGGATACAGATTTATGGGATACAAAAGAAAATGAGCAAGGCATCAAATCCCGACTGCCCCGAGACAGAACTGTGGCTAAGCAGAAATCTCTCCCCCACGGCCCCCTCACGCTCCACCCCCAGCCCACAGGGCAGCTGGGCAGCCCCAGTGCAGCCGATCCCGCAGTCTCAGGGAACTGCCACAATTCCTACGGGTGCGTCCACCCACAGGGGAGGCTGCGGGGCGGCTCAAGAGGCTCCCGCTGGCCAGACTCTGACCGACAGAGCTGGCTTTAGGCCAGGCCTGGCACTGTCCGGCCGTGGGCACGGGCAGCTTCTCGTGAGCTCCAAGTTGGCCACCCCTGGAGCGCTGGTCAGGTGCCCCGGCAGGGACGAGGGTGGAGGGCACAGAACAGCTGCACACACCTGGCCTGCCTTTCTCCAGCAACACTCACACCAACTGCACACTTCAGCCAGGGCACCTGAGCACAGACAGCCTTCACCCTGTTCCTCAGGGGCAGCAGCCCCTGACAACATAGACAACAACTCCCTATTGTTCATAAAATCAGTGTAATTACTATGATTAATGGATGGAATAAAGTGTTCCAAAACTTCCTATCAGATGGTGAGAATGCTGTAAATATGTCCCCCCAGAGGTGAGCAGTGAGTTGTTCTACCTGATGCCCAAAGGTCACCAATGGACCCCCTCTATTTACTCTTTGCATTTGGTGATCAGGTCAAGTCTTATGGAGCCACACTCGAGGGGGCCAGGTAAACATGCCCTGCCTGCCCTGCCCAGGGAAAGGAACTGACCCCAGTGTTCCTCGGCACAAGGCAGCCCTTGGAAATATCCACTGCCCTTCCACAGTCAGGCACAGCAATAAGCACTCCACAAGGCTGCTGTGGCAGAGGACCAATCTGAAGCTCAGCTTTTCTCTGTACCACTTCACCTTGTTTGCCACCTCATCCTGTCCTCAAAACTTGCTGTCCTTGCACCTTTTTAGGCTGACCATCAGTTGAAGAGGCCTCCGCTCCAGCACCCACAAGGGCCTGAGCCCTTTGACAAGATGCATTTTTCCAAGGAATTCAAAGCTCCACCTGAGGGCCATGGGCTTTTCTCACCCACCCTTGTGCTGGAGCTCGGCCTTCATCTCACTCTGCCTTCGCTTCTTTCAGTGGCTGCACCATTTCCTGCCCTGCCTTGGCTGGAGCTCGGCATCCTGATCCCATCCCTGCCAGCCCCCGGAACCGCTGACTCAGCAATGGGGGGCCCTCCATTGCCAAGTGCACGGTCCCGTCGGGGCTCACGGGGGGAACAGGAGGTCGAAGGGCTCCAGCCCTCCTGGGACAACCTTCCACCACTACAGCCAACAAAGGAGCCTCTCCAGCCCTGCCTCCGAAGGCACCCTGAACAAACCCAGCCCAACTCCACGGGACAAACTGCTCCCTGTCTGCCCAGTCCAATCTGATCCCAGAGGCTCCCAGCTCATGCAGCCCAACTGCCCAGGAGATCACAGACTCTCTGGCCTTTCCTTTTAAACCTGTCCATAACACCAGCAAGTTCAGGCTGAGTAAAATCCTCCACCACATCAGGCCTGATGGGATAACCATCGGGGTCACCTTCCACTTTCCCTCCTGTTATTGGCTGTGCTTCAGCAAACACTTCAACCTCTGAACCGTGCTCAAAATCAGCCAAATCACAAGCATCTCCACCCCAGTTTTTGGAATCCCAACCAATCCCTGCCTCTGCAGTCACAGCATGCACTGGTTTACTTGACAACTTCGCTTCACATATTTATATTGGGCTACCTGGAGAGCCACTTCTGCTACTGTTTGACAGCTGTCCAACCTGGCCCTTCATAGGCCACAACTGTTTTCCTTAATTCCTTTATTCCAATCCCACACTCCTTTTGCAGCTGGAGCACCACTTTTAGAACCCAGTTACAGTCCATTCCGGAGCTCCATGGCCAGGACAGACAGCTACACCTCTGATACTCTCAGGAATGCCTGAATCCATTCCAGGGACCTTGCTTTGAGCTCCCCAGCTTGGGGCACCCAGAGGAGCTCCCCGAAGAACAATTTCGGTGCGCGCTGGAGTTCTCCGAGTGTCCCAGCCCGGGGGGCAGCAACAGCACTGTCCCTCCAGGGGGCCCAATCTGCCCCCGAAATGCAGGGGATCTTGCCCGTGTCCCAGACTGCTCCGGGGATCTGAGGGCCTTCCCAAGAACATCTCGGTGCCGGCGTGAAGGCCCAGAGATCCCTGGGCACACCAGGAGAGCAGGCGCAGAGTCCCTGCCTGGGGCCAATTTGGCTGCCTGAAAACAAAGAAGCCTCTAAGACTCAGCTGGGGAGTTTTAGAAGCCAGGCATTCCTTGCTGACAACACCCTGCAGTGATCCCAGCCCACCGGGGGCCCTGGCCATCAGCTCCCACAGTGCACACAGAGGTGCCTCTGCTGCAGCTGATGGGAGGACTCAGCATTCCGTGAGGGTTCATTTTGTTCCCCACGTTTCTGTTCCACGCTCAGGACATTCCCCAGCACTTACAACCATACACATCTACCCTGGTAAGGTTTCTGAGGGGCTTCATCCAGGTGCTTCCGAGGTCTTCTCTGTCTGGAGCCCCCAAAGTCCCAGGCAGCACCTACTTCTGTCCTGGAATCCACGCTTTCACCTATTTGTACAGAAAGGGTCAGGACAGAAAGGTCTTGCTGTTCTTTCCCTCCCCTAGGCAGCCTGTCATCTACACCTTCAATCATGGGGCTATGTGCTTTCCTTCCTATGGAAAAGAGCATCTTAGGTGTTACACTCAAAATATACACTCTGTCCCCTGTAGTTCACCTCTGGTTTTATGCCCAAAATATTTCCTCCAATTTTCATCCAGATCTGTTCCCCAAAACCCTCTGCTCACAACACTGTGCCAAACAACAGGCAGCAATAAAACTCTGATGCCTTCAAAACAGCCAGGTTCTTGGACAATTGCTATTTCCTTCCCCTCATTGTTGTTAGTCCTTCAGAAATAGTCCTTCATAGCCCAGTTATCACTACTGCCTCAAGCATTTCCCTCCCTGCTATTACCAGCACGTTTACACAGGCAAGGAACTTAACAGCTCTTCTAAACTTATCCAGGTGCCAATTACAGCCACAAAAGAAAAGCAAAAGGAAAAGAGGGCTCAGGCAGTCAGAGAGCTCTGCAGGTGGCACCAGGCACCATCACACTTGCTGAAACATGTTCTTTTGCAGAGAGAAGGAAACAGGCCAATATTATGGCAAGTTGTGCCCTTCCCACAGTGCCAAAAAAAATCACACGCAGCATCAAGTAAGGCTCGAAGATAAGCTGGGGGAAAAAAATGGCAAAAGCACACACCCCAGGACATTCTCTTGCTTCCAAGGTAAGACCAATCATCCCTCTGGGAAAAGGGAAAGACGCAGGGGTTTAT